>NW_026622775.1:26696969-27000000 GCF_023065955.2 Ursus arctos
CTTAAAATAATACCCATTTATTATCTCATAATTTCTCTAGGTCAGAAGTCTAGGAGGCTCAACTGCGTATACATGGTTTCCCTCGGCTTAAATTAATATGATGCTAGGGCTAGAATTCTCATCTGAAGAACAGAATCCTTTTCCAAGCTGACTGGTTGGTTTTTCTTTTTTTATTTTATTAATTTTTTTAGTGGAAGAAAGGGGGGTGGGGGAAGGGCAGAGGGAGAGAGAATCTCAAACAGGCTCATGCATAGCCCAACATAGGGCTCCATCTCATACCCCTAAGATCATGACCTGAGCCGAAATCAAGAGTCAGTCATTTAACTGTCTCAGCCACTCAGGCAACCCCCCCGACTGGATGTTGATGGAATTCTTTTCCTTTTCTATGCTTTCCACATAGGCGCTTACATCTTCAAACCAGCAACAGTGCATAGATTCCTACTCTTGCTTATAACCTCTGAATTCTGCTACATCTTTCTGACTCCAGTCAGAAAAGTTCTCAATTTTGAAGGGCTCATGTAATTCGATTGCGCACACCCAAATAATTCTGGTAATCTCTCTATTTTAAGATTATTAGATTTAGTTACATCTGTAAAGTCCCTTTGCCATGTAGCATAACATATTTACCAGTTCCAGAAATTAGACTATGAACATCTTCAGGGTGTCAATCTTCCTATCACACAATCAAAACTAATTTTGTGTGACATCATCAGCTTCACACAAACTGTAATCCCATTTATATAATAGGAAAAGCTGAACAATCGTTATTTTAAACGGTTACCTTCATATAGGTAGGTATATTTGTATACCTTCACTTTTGTAGGGAGAAGAACATGAGAAGAAGGTAGGGCAGAAAAGAAGCTTCAAGGATTTTGGCAATGCTCTTTTTTTTCTTTAACTGGGTGATGGGACCCTAACTGTTTATTATTAATCTTTAAATGATGATTATTTGTAATTTGCTTTATGCATGTATGATCAGTTTCACAGTAAAAATATAATCCTTTGAAATATTTTATTACATAATTTTGAATATTTTTAAGTATTAAATTAAATACAATGTGTATAATTTCCTTTAAAATATGTCTTACTGATACGGAAACTGCAAGATACGCAAAGCATAAAAATTCAAATAATCTTTAAAAATAGATAAAAACCCACAAATAACACCTTGGGCAAAAAAGGGATAACATCAATTTATACTACATATATATGACTATATGAATAATTTCAATATTATATAAGCATTTGAAGAGAATGCAGAAGGAGAGGACAGCTCCCATCTTTTTATGTGAGGCTTTTGTAAACTTGCTACCAAACCAACAAGGACATTTTCACTCAGAAGCATGGACGTGAAAATCCTCAACAAAAATTTTACATGTTGAATCCATCCTGGTTAAATTTTGAAAAGAAACAATATATTGGTGAAGTTGGATTTATTCAAGGAATGTAATGACACAATGGAAATTTATTGTATTAAGTATTTTCATTAAGGCAATTGTGTGGATGTTAGCATTATTACAACAGAAATAAGGATCCTAATATTTGGAGTAAAATTTCCAAAGTTGGTAAGTGTGGATCTGTGAATTACTCCAGAGTCTGAGCTCAGTAAACTCTAAAGTTAATAGTTTCTGGTACACCATTTTTCCTTACATGTAATTATCAATGAAGAAATATACTGAAATTAGCCAGTCAGTATTTTGTTTCACCTGACAGAAATTTAAATTATGTTAAATGTAAAGTGATGTTTGCCTAAAATAATATCGACCAAGAGAAACTCTAGGACCCATAGGCGAAAATATTGAAGAACAGAGGACCAAAGCTTGGGAGCAAATGGAATTTAACACTTTGGAAAATAACATATTTTGAAAAGCTAAGAAAGAAGAGTTTTAGGAAATCTACATCAATGATGTTCAACCCATTCTCAAAATGTTCTCAGTGGCCAAAAATAGTTTTGGACTTAGTACTTAATAGGAAGGGAAAAAAAAGAAAACAACGCAAAAAATATTTTTGCTGTTCCAGACTTAATTCCAAATTTTCTTGCATTTATTTATGAAAAAACTAAAAATCTTTTTCCCTGAAACTTGAGCCATCTGTGTCCCAAAGAGATGAAAAATAGAAATATATCAGATAATAAGGAGTGTGGTTTGGAAGCAAGTAGAAATTGAGTATATATAGACCATAATTTCATTTATTTTATGTGGGCTAAATTTTAAGCACATTCTTTAAAAGAAAATGACAATAACTTGCTCTGTGGGAAATTTTCTATTAAAGGAACTGATTAATATAATATGTATAGAAATATATTAAAATGGTAAAAAAAATATGCATAATTTTAACAAAAAAATAAAATAAGATTATAGGACAATATTAGTGGAAATTGGAGTGTTTGGGTCTATTGCTATGAGTAACTGCCTATGGTAACATGCTTCCAAGAGGATTGCCATCAGTTTTTTCTCTTCTTAAACGTGTACCTCACTTCCCCAGCAAGATGTAGAGTCTATTCCTTCCTACCTCTTCAATCAGGTCTTAAACACTTGCTTGACCCACTGAGTACGATGTTCTAGGGCTTCTGAGCCTATATTACTGGAATCCTCAGTTTTGCCCTGGGCTTCTTGGAATATTCATTCAAATCCCTGAGAGGCTTTTATAGGACCCTGGAGAGAATATATGAAGAGGTCTTGAGATCCCAGTGAGTGGGAGAGGGTTCCAGCTAAGCCTAACTATCCAGCTATTTGTCTTTGACCCCCTCAGGAACCATATCAACACCACTAAGTGAACCCAGCTTTTGCTCTCTGGAACAGAATTATCCAGCTGAGCTCTGCTCAATTTCCTGAGCCATAAAATTATGAAATACAGTAAAGTGATTGCAATTTTAATTCAAAATGTTTGTGGATAGTTTGTTGTGCAGCATTTAATAACCAAAACATTAAGAAAGCAAAAACTCATTTGGTTTTACAGATAAGTATTATAATACCATATTTAAGTTACAAAATTAATTAAACAATGAGATGACTTGCCTTAGTCTCTCAGACCTGCAATAAAGCCGAACTGTGAAAGTAGTTCAATGCAATAACCAAATGATCTTTGTTCAATTGTCTATCTTTAAATATTTTTCAGTTGTTTATTTTAATATTTATTTATAGCTAAATATAAAGCAGTTTCTAGCTGGTTAATGTTTATTACATAAATATCTGGCATGATGGAAGACAAAATGCTAATGTATCATAATAATTTTGTTATAACTTAAATGGAAGAAAATTAGTTTCTATCTAGTATTAAAATTTTGCATTTCTATATTGATTCATTTATTCATAATGAACTCATTTACTCCATGTTGGGACCCTGACTCTTAGTTTAGAGATATTTAGTATATACAACTGCCAGTTGTTTCAAATGGTGTTATAAATGAAGATGTACATTTTTAAAGAAACTATATTTAACCTTGGTTTGCTGGCCAAAGTGATGAAGTCCTGGTAATTTACTGAAGGATGGAAAGACCAATGTTTTAATCACCAGCAGGAGGATGTCATTTTACAGATTAAAAACAAAGTCATATCAGGATCTAAGGTGACAACAATAAAATACACTATACCATGAATATGAGCAGCAAGGAATATGTCAGAAGAGAGATTCCCCATATGATGTGCAGGTCCCCTCAACTTACTGCTTCTCATTCTTTTACCTAGAGAGCTTTGCACTCAAGAATTAAGATTATTATGTGATTAAAATATAAGAAATACAGTAACCCCAAGAAATCCCATTTTACAGTAGTGCCAGTTCTATTGCTAGAGGAAAAAATATAATTGAGAAGACTGGAGCTCGTGTAGTACATATGTGAAATGGCTATAGTACCCTAGAGCAAAAAATAAATAAATAATAGCATGTCCCTGTGCCAGATTATAGGTGGATCAGAAAGGTATGAAATGATATAAATCGACTGCTTTAAGAGCAATGATATACAGATAGCAAAATTAAAACTTGGTAAACCATGATCTGGTTCTCAAAGATGAATCCACAGACTAGGAAACAAGCAGGATTCTGAATATAGAACACTTCAAGAAGCATATAGGAAGGAGGAGAGAGCTCATATAATATTTCAGAAGCAGCAACAACAAATATAAATATACAGAGATGGGGAAAATATTATGTACTCAGAAATATATGGGGATGACTGGCCTGAAATGAAGGCCTTGAGAGAGAATATTATCGGATTGTATATGAGACAGAGGTAGCCATTTAATTATGGAAGATATTTACATTAAGCAAATTAGATTTTAAAATGGTAGATAATCTAGGGGCGCCTGGATGGCTCAGTTGGTTAGGCATCCAACTCTCGATTTCCATTGAAGTCATGATATCAGGGTCGTGAGGTCAAGTCCCACATCGTGCTCCACACTCAGCGGGAGTCTGCTTGAGATTCTCTGTCTCCCTCTCCCTCTGACCCTCCTCCTGCTTGGGCACAGGCTCTCTCTCTCTCTCTCTCTCTCAAATAAATAATAAATAAATCTTAAAAATAAATAGAATAAAATAAAATAAAATGATAGATAATTAGGAGGATGGTTCAAAAGTTCAGGACTAGAACCCCAGACTCTCGCTTCCCATTTCAGCTCTGCCACTTGTTATGTGAGTGACCACAGGCAGGTTACCTAATTGCTTAGGCTCAAGTTTCCTCCTCTGTGAAAGAGAGATAAAATCCCAACTCATGGCAGTTTTGTGAATAAATTGAGATAATTCTTATAAAGCAATTGAAATTCTGCCTGTGCCACAGGACACGCTCAATAGATTTTTACTTAGTATAGCAAACATTTTTATCCTGTAGTTGTATTAGCTTGTTCGTTTTTGCATTATTTGCATTATTGCAGAAGTAAGTCATGATTGGAAATAAGCAGTAGTCCTAGAAATGAAAAGGGCAGATGTGAAACATGTTAAGGAAGTAGAAATGAGACAAGAATGTGACTAAATGTGGGTGTTGAAGAAATTATTTTATAGTTAATTTTCGTAGTCAGTTTCTTCAGTGACCCATCCAGTGGTGTTTTCATTAATCAAGGCAGATAATATAAAATGAGGAAAAGGTTTGAGAAAAATTATATTGAGTTAATTTGGGGATATTATGTACAAGTTCCAGGTACACTTTAAGAAATTGTTCTTACCAGACAAGATTCTACCTACATTCATTTGAGTTGTGAGATATTGGGCTTGGTATAGAAACTTTAAAAGGATCTCATACAGAAGCACTAAAGAAAACTACAAAGAATGGGAGACTAGAATGTTAAAAGATACCGCTTGTGGGGCGCCTGGGTGGCACAGTGGTTAAGCGTCTGCTTCGGCTCAGGGCGTGATCCCAGCATTATGGGATCAAGCCCCACATCAGGCTCCTCTGCTATGAGCCTGCTTCTTCCTCTCCCACTCCCCCTGCTTGTGTTCCCTCTCTCGTTGGCTGTCTCTATCTCTGTAAAATAAATAAATAAAATCTTAAAAAAAAAAAAAAAAAAAGATACCACTTGTGACACCTGGGTGGCTCAGTTGGTTAAGTGTCTGCCTTCAACTCAGATCATGATCCCAAAGTCCTGGGATCAAGTTCTGCAATGGGCTCCTTGCTCAGTGAGGAGCCTGTTTCTGCCTCCGCCTGCCACTCCCCCTGTTTGTGCGTGCACTCTTTCTTTCTGGTAAATAAGTAAATAAAATCTCTTTTTAAAAAAAGATACCATTTGAGGGGCGCCTGGGTGGCTCAGTCGTTAAGCATCTGCCTTCAGCTCAGGGCGCGATCCCAGGGTTCTGGGATCAAGCCCCATGTCGGGCTCCCTGCTTCTCCCTCTCCCACTCCCCCTGCTTGTGTTCCCTCTCTCGTTGGCTGTCTCTCTCTGTCAAATAAATAAATAAAATAAAATAAAAGATAAAAAATAAAAAAAGATACCATTTGAGTTTGAGAAGAGGCATAAAACATTGAAAAGGATGAGTTAGGGATGAAGGTGAAGTAGGAAATAACTTTTTATATAATGTTATATAATAACAGTAGGAAATCAAAGGAATTAAGAATTTCGAGCTAGAGAAAATGGTCAACAGTGCCAAATGCTAAACAGATATCAAGCAATGTGGGACTTAGAATGTTACTTGATATTCCTTTTGAAAGAAATTAATACTAATAATACAATAACTTGGGATGTTATTCAGTTTCAGTATTCTCAGAAACAGAGAATGTTAAAATCTGAAAGAAACCAGTTTTGATCTGTTAGCTCACTTTCACTTAATTTTATTCTTTCTAACCTATCAGGAAGCAGAAACTTTTTAATAGTTTTCTCATATATTTAAATAATTTAAAGTTGACGTTTATCTAATTTTTCAAAATGCAAATCCACTTAATGAAAGAAAGCATATTTAAACAAAGGCATTTTCCAAAATATATATTATAACATGCATTATAGTTAATAACTTATCATTTATATATTGCATAGTCATAAAATAGATGAAGTGATTTTTATTTAAAATTTTAAAATTTATTTAAAATTTTATTAAAAATGTATTCTATGCAGTTGTTATTTTTAAAATTTATACAAAATAATACACTAAGGCTGGAAATAGTTGCTAACAATGGTTTATTCTAAATTCAAAGTTAATATTCTTTATTTTACATATTTTAAAAAGAAAATTATCACCTGCTCCAAGCATTGATATTGAGTAACAGATGTTTTTTGGTAACTGTGAGATATCAAAAAGCAACAGTTAAAGCTTAACTGGAGGGGGGCGTCTCACTTTTTAATGGAAAAAAAAGTGGTATATCGACGCATTTATACACTCTAAGTATAAACAAAGAAGGGATTTATTTCTCAATTAAAATATGACTTTATATAGTTCTATTCCTTCTAAAAATTACCTTAAGGAATATCTGTAGTTTTATCGATTCCTATTGGTATACCAAATTATACTTTATTTTAACTGTAAAATGAAATTAAATTAAGGTAAATTTTAATAATACAATTGTAGATATTATGCAGAAATTATGCAAAGTAACTTTGGTCCTCCATTAATCAGGAAATAAAATGTGCATATAAACTATGATTTATTGAGGGAAAATGCTATTTTACATCTGGTACGTGGTATAAGGTCTAATCCTGTATGCAGCACATTAGAGAAACTCACACTAACCATGGATTAAAATTAAAATTAAACTGCATAATAAGGCATGTAGTTAAAATGATTTTATTTTATTTGTGATGTCACTTGGGAAATATCACTATCCAAACTGTTGCATGTATATCTTCTAAAAATATAAATCACTCTCAAATTTTATTTAAAAAAAGACCTTAACTTTTTATGAGTCAAATAATTTAGTGACTCATATTTCACTTTAAATATTATTCACGTATTATGAGAGCTACTCTCATATAAAAATCATGGTAGTTCGAGATGCAAGGTAGTGAAACAAAAACTTTCAGGAGTAGCAGAAATTTTGATTTTCTTACTTTCACTTTCTTTTAAAAACTTCAAGTGATATCTGCAAATAGGCTCTTTGTGCTTGGAAAATATTGGTAGAGTTTGGAGGGTTAGTGCTGTTTTCAGAAACAATGGTGTTAATGGTTGCTTTATATTCTCAATAGATTTTAATGAAAGCAGGATTGCAAAACCTCCTGATAAAATATAATGATCAATTACGTAGTAAAATATTTCTTTTTTGTTACCAATCTGTTTTGAAAGAATGTTATCTAAACACATCATCCTTCCTATTGTCTTTTAAGTTTCAGAACAAGTTACATGTTTGAAAAGGTAAAATTTGTATACTTCTAGTATTAATGTCAAACAATGACTTAAGCAAAATGTTCTCTTTTGGGCATGAAGACCTGTATAAACATTTTTGAAAATGCAAGGGAAATTTAAATGAACGTAGAGTGTCTTTTATTTATACATTCAATGCAAACGTACCTGGTCCTGTTCAAAATTTTCAACAGTACTACAATGTTTCATTTATTTTTTTTTTTTTTATTTTTTTATTTTTTTTTTTTTTATTTTTTTATTTTTTTTTTTTTTTTTAAAGATTTTATTTATTTATTCGACAGAGATAGAGACAGCCAGCGAGAGAGGGAACACAAGCAGGGGGAGTGGGAGAGGAAGAAGCAGGCTCATAGCGGAGGAGCCTGATGTGGGGCTCGATCCCGGAACGCCGGGATCACGCCCTGAGCCGAAGGCAGACGCTTAACCGCTGTGCCACCCAGGCGCCCCTACAATGTTTCATTTAAATTAAAGCAACATTTTGAAAAAAAAGAAAAACTCAGAATGGGTTACCACTATTTATGTTAAAGTTTTTTGTTAAAACACATAAGAATATGCCTTCCACTTAAACATCCTGAGCCATCAGAAATTCTGGATTACAAATTACATTCAAAATATATCCCCATACTATTTGTATGTATTTCATAAAATCCTAATTATTTGTAGTTTAGAACTATGACTGTTTTCTAATATAATAAGATTCCTTTATAACTTTACATATCTCATAAATAAATAGAATTTGCTTATATGTATTAAATCCTGAATAAGACAAAGGGTAGGAAGGAGAAGATGTGAATTATGAGTTATTAAAATGTAAATATAAGGAAATTAAAGGAAAAAAACAAATGTATTATTATGCAATATATAGTTGATGCCAAACTTAGTGACTATGTTGAATACTGTATTTTAAAACAGAAGATCAAATATTTTTGTTCTGATAAGCTGAAACTTTTTTGCATGCATATTGCATGAAATTTGTGTTATGAAAGTGCCTTTTTATATTCTGTACTTACGTGAGAAATACAAATATATGCTTTCCAAAAACAGCCTTTTGGTTTCAATAAGTCTTCTCAGATGATTTTTATCTTCTTTGTTATCCACTGAGTCATATCATGAATAAGGTTCACATAAAGAAAGTTTTCTAAATAGATATTTTGTTTACTTATAAATGATCTAAAAGAATTATATTAAATAATGAACTCTAGATTTTTCTTTATATGACTTCTTTACATAGTCCTGAATCAAAACAGTGTTATTCAGTTATTTTAGATATTGCTATTCTAACAAGTACTTATTTAAGAAACAAGCCAACTACAAAATTAGAGGTTAATGTCAACCAAGTGGTGATAAAATTCACTTTTTGCATTTTCCGTATTTTTCATCCTATGAATAGTAATTGTACAAAAAACAAAATTTTCTATCACTGGTAAAAGTGAAATATATTTTAATGGATTTAATGGCTTAAAAATAATATTCTAGTGAAAAACTGAAATGACTTTAAATATAGAAATGTAATGGGGTGCCTGCATGGCTCAGTCGTTAAGCCTCTGCCTTCGGCCCAGGGCGTGATCCCGGTGTTCTGGGATTGAGCCCCACATCAGGCTTCTCTGCTGGGAGCCTGCTTCTTCCTCTCCCACTCCCCCTGCTTGTGTTCCCGCTCTCGCTGGCTATCTCTTTCTGTCAAATAGATAAATAAAAAATCTTTAAAAAAAAAATATAGAAATGTACCAATATGTACCAATAGTTATATATATTAACATAAAATACTTGCTTTATTTTATTTACAGCTCTGTTGACTGACTATATGTTTTAATTATTTTTCTTTTAAATTTCACAAAAATGGGGAATTTAAAATTCTCTGGAACTACAGTTAATGTTTCAAATACAATTAACTGAATAACCAATAAGTTACTTAAGATAAAACCAAATAAGCAAAACCAAAATTGTTTATTTGGCTTTATACCATCATAAATAACTATAATTTCTTAATGAAAGCCATATTCTAATGACATCATTCTTTATCCACATGATACAAACTTTCAGTGAACACTTTGTATTTAAGGCACATAGAACACCTGTGGTTTGAAATCTGAAATAATATATCAGACTTCAATTGCTATTTTAATTTATTGTTTCTTCTTTTCAAAGCATGAAAAACAAAGCATCAATACAGAATTCATACTGAGCTAAGATGCAATCATTTCAGGCTCAAGTGAGGGTCTCATCACGTTACCACAAGATTGCAAACAGCTTATTATGCACTAGAGCAGTATGGACACCTTAAAAAAAAAAGCTTTTAAATGGTAACCATGCTGAGCTCAAATGAGACAATTATGGATTTAAATGGATCTTAGTAGCAATAAGAGAATTATGAATATGTTGAATAGTAAAACCAGAAAGTCTTTTCAAATAATGAAAATGTGCAATGTGTATTTTATTGCTAATTTTATATTTATACATCTTACTTTTTCTTTATCAGCATTTTTAAAAATATGTGATACATCATTTCTCAAATATGTATATAGACTCTAAAGATATTGTAAAAAATCATGGATAATTAACTGCATGTTCTTTTGGTATTTTAGTATTTTGGACTAATGCTGAGGTTTATCTATCTGTGATTTTATAGATAAGAGCATATTTTTTATTATTTATTTGCCTAGCATGGTGAACACAGTAAAGCCTCCCATACCAGAGAAGGCTCTGGAGTTTTGGTTTCTGAACAGAAGAAAACGGGCTTCCTTTGGTGTCCATGTATTTTCCATTTTTCCATGTCTTGATTATTTAGTGTTAGATAGAAATTTTTTTTTTCTGTTTTCTAAAATGTAGACCTGAGAATGCTATGCAGGGACATTGCATAGAATTCTTTAAGCATTCTTTTAAATATGCTCACTTATGTGGTAAATGTATTTAGCTGAAAATTCATAGAAAAATATTTTCTATAAGTTTATTACCCTGGGGATCTACATAAGCTACGGGATCTTAGAAGTTTTTGAGGACAGTGAAAAATATTGGGCCTGAAGTCAAAAAGATGTGATTTCTATATTATCTCTTACTTCTCTGAGGAATTTGACCTCTTAGATCTTCATTTTTTCTCAATTTAAACAATTATACTAGACTGGATTTTTTGAGTTCTTTTGGTAGGCTAACGTACAAAATATATTTAACTTGAGTTATTCTCTCCAAGGAAAAATAATCCAACTTTGAGTTTTGCTTCCTAACTTTCTTTTTTCTTTTTGTGTTAACAACATGTGAAATATTAGAATTTCATGGAAAGGCTTTGGAGAAAAGTCTTATGAAACTGTGAAAGGCACGGGGAAAGATGGGAAAGGCAAAAGATACGATGCTTGGTTATTGCTCAGCAGAAGAGAAGAGATTCTGGGAAGGATGAAGAGTCCCTGCACCACCCCTAACCTGGTCTTAGCTCGGAGACTTTTGGGCAGGTTGCTGCCAGGCAGCTCTAGCACAGTTGATACGACCAGGCAAAAAGAGAGAATAATTTGTTTCCTTTAGTCTGCCTCAGTTCCCGCGTGGAACAGATAGTGTATGAGAGCCAATAGACCTCTTGTCCTGCAGAAGCAAAAACGCAGAGTAAGAGCTTAAACTAAATCCTGAAAAAGGAGGATATGTCATCTGAGAAAATTTTGCAGCATCATTGGTATAGTGAGAACCAGATTAAATGCTGACTGATATAAGGGTTGTAGTGTGTATAAAACTCAGTGATACTACTATGAACTATAATCTATTTTTTTTGTCTTTCCCAAGTTTGAACCATAATCTTTTAATGAAAGCAGTCATAGGAAACGGCTCTGGAGGTGTCAATTTACTATATAGTCAATGCATTACTTAGTCAAGTAAGGAAAACTATTATGCCAGGAACAGAATTGCCTCAGAATGTCTGTGGATGGTCTGGACGACATGACATTTTGCCAGCTGTGACTCCCTGCCGTTTGCAGGGGTGCTAAGATGGACAGGCCTGGGACATTCTACAGGCACCACAGGACCTAATTCCTCAGATTCATTGCAGCTGGATTTCCTGGGCAGCTCCTGAAAAGGCGCTCTAGACTAAATGGCACCAAGCAGCCATGCGGGCCAATTTTTCCCCCCTTTTTAAGGAAACCCACAGAGCAATGTGGGATTTCTTTAGTGGAATCAAAGCATAGCCAGCTGCCACCGTGACTCTGGCCCTGGCACACTGCTCCACAGAATGACAGAGACTGAGGAGCTATGTGGCTCTGTCCTGCTGATTCTGCATTTGTGATTTTTCTCCTATCTCAGTAAATCCTACTCCTGAAACCATGTCTTCTGACTTTGTAGAAGTCTTTCTGACTCCTGGTCCTAGTAGCATCCCTGAAAGGACCCATCCAGAACAACACATTTTAAACCCTGACTAATAAAAAAATTCCTCTAAGTAGCTAATTACGGTTTCAGTTACTGAATTTTGCACAAATCTATTTGAAGAACATTTCTTTGCAACTTTGCATCTGTTAGAGCTTATTCAAAAAAATAGAAGAAATTCAGAAAAGAGGAAAATGTTTTAAAGTTAGTTAATTCTACATTTCACACTCTTCATTGCGTAACGGTGTTTTCTAAAGAAAACATCCTTAAATACCTTTAAGGTATTATTGCCTAGTGGACAGTATATGTCAAAATCAACTTCAATTTAGAAAAGGTAAAGAGAACGTATGGAGAAGTCACATGTGTGTTCACAAACATAACAAACAATGTTCACTGACTTTCTCTCCCTTTTTATTTATTTTTTTTAAGATTTTATTTATTTGAGGCAGAGAGAGAGAGAGAGAGAGCACGGGCAGGGGGTAGGAGCAGAGGGAAAGGGGGAGGGAGAAACAAACTCTGCTGAGCAGGGAGCCTGACAGGGCTCGATCCCAGACTCCTGGGATCATGACCTGTACCAAAGGCAGACGCTTAACTGACTGAACCACCCAGGAGCCCTGGAAAATAAGTTTTTAATTATGACATTTTGCAGATAAGTAGCATTTTACGATGATATAAAAAAAGGTAGGTATTTTTTCAGTGAACAATTAAAATGTATTAAAAATCACAAAATAAAGTATAGAATTTCAAAAATTATAATATTTTGTTTGCTTCAAGTTTATTCCAGAATTAAATAAACAGTAGTTAAAGCAAAGTCTTGTTGAATTACAAGTGTTTATTTGTATCATCTGCTTAATAAATACAAAGAAATGAACTAATACAGGAAAAAAAACTTGTTTAGAGACAGCTTTAGTATAATCATTCAAATAAAAATAAAATTTCAGAAAGAAAATTAAACATTTTTGTTGTTATTCAAAGTATGCATTATTTAAACAACTTGATATGATTACTGTAGACATTTCAGTGGAATATCCAAACCAGATAAAATAAACTGTATGGATTTAACACAAAAATTTAGTGTTTATTTTCTGATGCACTCTTACAGGTAAGGTTTGGTGATGCCAAAATGATCTACTGATACTCTGTTGGTTATGTCTTCATTGCTTAAGTTGAGCATCATTCAGTTGGAAAATGCCTATCAGCACTGTGTTTTGTGACACACAGTAATTACAAAGTTAATTCTGCAAATCTCATAAGCTTAGCACTTTCAAGATTCATTTGAATTCTTTAAGTGCTATGCCTAATAATGTTTTGAGCATTTTAAACAACTTTGTTAAATTTGAGTAAATTATTATTTTAGCTAAAAATGACATTGGGGTTCTTTCAAATTCATTTTTACTTTTGTCATCATGAATTTTAAAGGAGGATTTAAGCTTAAGAGATCAGTAAAAAGAAAAAAATGATAAAATTATAATAGTCTAATCTCAAAAATGTACTCTTGAATAAAATATTTTAAAGTTAGTCATCTTTCTTTTAAAGACATTAGAATAACTTTAGGAGAGCAAGTCTTTTAGTAGATTTCCTTTTTTTATTTCATCAATATCAGTAGTAACCTTTTTAAATCTAATTTATCTCATCGTACTTATATGTCCTAAAATTATATTATAATATCATTTTTTTAGGAAGTAAATTTATTAAAAGAACTTTCAGGTAGGCAATTCAGTTGCTCATTGGGGTCATGATATTAGAAAACAACAAATACATTAGTGAACAATTTATTAATTAGAAAGTGTTTCTTAACATGGATTTGTTGACAAAAGGGGTAAGGGGTAAGGTTGGCTTTAGGAATAAAAATATATAATACAGATAGAGATTATGTATAACATATATATTATATCATTGTTGGCAATGTAGAGAAGCAATTCTATTACCAGATAAAGTTTATAAAGATGAAATAATAAAATTGTCTCATTCTATAATTTCTATTTACTATCAGTTCTAAAATCTAATGAAAATAAAACTTCCCTATGATATTCTAATTACATTATCAAACACAATTTTTTTGAAAAGGATTTTATTTATTTATTTGAGAGAGGGAGAGTGAGAGAGCACAAGTGGGGGAGCAGATGGAGAGGGAGAAGCAGACTCCCTGCTGAGCAGGAAGCCCCACACAGAGCTCAATCCCAGGACCCCATGATCAGGGCCTGAACCAAAGGCAGAGCCTTAAGTGACTGCGACACGCAGGCACCCCTCAAACATGAATTTTTTAAAAATGAATTTTTTAAAAAATGAATTTAAATAAATGTTCATGATTCAATTAGGCACTCATAAAAATATATTTCATTAACTTTTCACATTTTATATATTGCTAGTTTCTCCCAAATTGAAAAGGGCATTCACCTATTATTATCGTTAGGGCTTATCAAAGGACTTAAGTCAGACATTGACTAGCTAGAAGATTAGTAACATAAGGAACAGCAGCATTTCCAATTACAATGTGTGTGAGCCAAAGATCCCTGAAACTGTAAGTTTTAGCACTATATAACAGAGACAGTTATTTTCATCAGTAATACGTACTTTGCCATAGTTGTTTTTGTTTGTTTTACTATAGACTTTTTTCTTGAAGGAGTTTTAAGTGTACAACAAAATTGAGTGGTAGATACAGAGCTTTCCCATATATTTCATGCCCCCACACATGCACAGCCTCCCCCCCTTATAACATCGCTCACCATAATGATACATTTTTTACTACACATGAATCGACACTGACAAATTTTAAAATGAGCCAAAGCCCATAGTTTACCTTAGGGTACTTTTGATGTTGTACATTCTGTTGGTCTGAACAAGTGTGTAATGACATGTATTCATTGTTATAATATCATACAGAGTATTTTCACTGTCCTAAAAATGTTCTGTGCTCTGCTCATTCATCCTTCCCAGCCCCAATGTCTGGGCCACTGATCTTTTTACTCTCTCCATAGTTTTGCCTTTCCATGATCTCATATAGTTGGAATCATACAGTATGTAGCCTTCCCAGACTGGCTTTTTTAACTTAGCAATATGCATTCAATGTTCCTTCATGTCTTTTCATGGTTTGATAGCTCATTTCTTCCTTGTGCTAAATAATATTCCATTGTCTGGTTGTGCCCCAGTGTATTTATCCATTCACTCACTGAAGGACATCTTCGCAACTACCAATGATATTGAATATCTTATTGTGTATTTATTTGCTATCTTTTGGTGGTCATTGGTAAAAAGTCTGTTCAAAGGTTTTGCCCATTCTTTTATAGAGCTGTCTGTATTTGAGTTTAGAAGGTTCTTTATATATTACAGACACAATTGCTTAATCAGATATGTGTTTTGCGAATAATTTCAAGTGTGGCTTGTATTTACATTTTCCTAACAGTGCCTTTTGAAGAGCAGAAGTTTTAAATATTGATGAATTCCAGTGAATATTATTTTTTTTTTCTTTTAGATATCATGCTTTTGGTGTCATAACTAAGAAATTGTAATCTAACACCACCAAATTTTTCACAGAAGTTTTCTTTTAGAATATGTAAGTTTCATATTTCACATTTAGGTTTATAATCAATTTGGAGGTATGGATCAAGGCATTTTGCATATTAATGTACAATAATCCCAGGATCATTTATTGAAAAGACCATCTTTTCTGCTTTGAATTACCTTGTGACTTTATCAAGAATCACTGTACCATATATGTGTGGGTGCTATTTTTGGACCCTGTAGTCTATTCCATTACCTATATGCCTATCTTTTCCTCTACACCGCATTGTCTTGGTCACGGAAATTTTACAGAAAGTCTGGAAATCAGACAGAATCCTCTGACTTTGTTATTTTCCAAAATTGTTGATGCATTTAGTTCTTTTGAATCTCATATAATTTTATAAGTAGCTTGTCTATTTTTACAAAAAGAAAATCTTGGAGCATTTATTGGAATTGCCTTGAATCTATAGATCAATTTGGGAAGAATTAGCATCTTAACAAATGTGTCTTCTACTTATATCTGTCCATTTTTTAGATCGTGCTGGACTTGTTTTATCACTATTTGTAGGGTTTTTTTTTCTTTTCACATATCGTTCACTTATTTTGTTAAATTTATACCTAAGTGGCTAATGTTTTTGGATGCTATTGTATATGTGTGATATTGCGATATAATAAGAAATATATATTTTTGTCTTCATCCCTGGCTCCTGGCCAGAACTCCTAAAATCTTTGTGATTTCCTAAGCAATAAAAATGCTAGGAACATCTTTTATTCTAATGTTTGATTTTCAACCTTGGTTTATGACACAGAGCTCCTAAATGCCTTGAAATTTCCTAGGTGAGAGGAGCCCCATTTGTTCTAATGGCACAACTTTTGTTGGACACATGGATAGCTTCAGAATGGGGACTGACCCCCAGACCAAGCCATAACTGACTATGCCTACATGAGGAAGCCTCCATAAAAATCCCTGAACTGGGCAACTGGGGGCTCAGTCGTTAAGCGTCTGCCTTCGGCTCAGGTCATGATCCCAGGGTCCCTGGATCGAGCCCCGCATCAGGCTCCCGGCTCCATTGGGAGCCTGCTTCTTCCTCTCCCACTCCACCTGCTTGTGTTCCCTCTCTCACTGTCTGTCTCTCTGCCAAATAAATAAAATAAAATCTTAAAAAAAAATTCCTGAACTTCTGATTTGGTGAGTATATGCACACTGCAGCTCACAGGCTCAGAAGTTCCTCTGCTCAGGACCCTTCTGGGCCTTGCCTTATACATATCTACATCTGGCTATACTTCTGTATCATCTATCTTGTCTTTTATCATATAATAAGCAGGTAAATATAAGTAAATATTCCTCTGAGTTCTCTGTGCCATTCTAACAAATTACGGAATGTAAAAATGGGGTTGCAGTCACCCAGATTTGGTTAGCTGGTCCGAAGTACATGTGACAACCTGAGACTTGTGCCTGGCATCTAAAGTGTGTCAGTCTTGTGGGCCTGAATCCTTAACTCACAGGATCTGATGCTACCTGTAGTTAGTGCCAGAATCAAATTGAATTATAGGACACTCAGCTGGTGTAGAGAATTAGTCAGTGTGGAAAAAAATCCCATTCCTCTGGTCACAGAAGTGAAGTGATAATGACCAGTAAAGGAGAAACAGGAGAGTTTTTTCTGTGGTACCATTTTTATTTTAATTTCCAATTTTAAAGAAATTAATGGAATTTTTAAAATATTGACCTTGAATCCTGTGATATTGCTAAACTCACATATGAGTTCCGAATATTTTTTCTTTTTTTTGTAGATTCTTTGGAATTACCAACATAAAATCATGTCATCTGAGGACGCAGATGTTTATTTCTTCTTTTGAATCTGTCTGCATTTATTTATTTATTTATTTATTTATTTATTTATTTATTTATTATTTTTTATCTCATCACATTGGCTAGAACCTCCATTACAATGTAGGATAGCAATGAGGAGAGCAGGTACACCTGCCTGTTACTAATCATAGGGAAAGCACTCAGCTGTTCACCATCAATAACAATAGAAGTTGTCCTTTTTTTGGTAGATGGTCCTAACCATATTAATGGAGTCTTCAATTCATAATTTTCTGGCAGTTTTTTAAATCAAGAATGATATTTGAACTTTTAATTTTATTTTTCTGTTATTAGTTCAATTGATCATATAGATTTCATTGTTTAATCTGCTCATTGGTGAATTACAATTACTGTTTTCTGAATGCTGAAACAATTTTAAATTTCCAAGAAAAAGTCAACTTGATCATAACGTAGTATCAACTTCATATATTTCTTGAATTGTTTCTATTTTTAAAAAGTCGTTAGTTCTTTTTAAGATTTCTTAATTTAAATTCTAGTTAGTTAACATGCAGTGCAATATTGATTTCAGGAGTAGAATTCCATGATTCATCACTTACATACAACACCCAGTGCTCATCATAACAAGTGCCCTCCTTAATACCCACCAACCATCTAGCCCATCTCCCACGCACCTTCCTCCATCACCTCTCAGTTTGTTTTCTATCATTAAAAGTCTCCTATGGTTTAATTCCCTCCCTCTTTTCCCCCCTTTCCATATGTTTATCTGTTTTGTTTCTTAAATTCCACATATGAGTGAAACCATATGGTATTTGTCTTTCTCTGATTTATTTATAAATATAAATGTTATATATATAAATATAAATATTATATATATAATATATAATTATATATATAAATAAATGTAAATATTATATATATAATATATATATCTCTTCTTTATTCATTCATCAGTTGATGGACATTTGGGCTCTTTCCATAGCTTGGATATTCTTGATAATGCTGCTATAAACATCAAGGTGTATGTACACCTTCAAATCTGTATTTTTGCATCCTTTGGGTAAATACCTGGTAGTGCAATTGCTGGGTCATAGGGTAGTTCTATTTTTAACTTTTTGAGGAACCTCCATACTGTTTTCCAGAGTGTCTGCACCAGTTTGCATTCCCACCAATAGTGCAAGAGGGATATCCTTTCTTTTCATCATTGCTAACACCTGCTGTTTCAAATGACTAAAAGTCATTAGTGCTTGTCCCTTTTCCATTGTGACTCTTTGGAAGGAAGTCACTATGCTAAACCCACACTTAAGAACTGGGGAGTTTTGTTCAATCTCCTTAAAGTCAGAATATCTATATGCATTATTTGGAATTTTTCTGACTAGGAGCTTTGTCTCTTCTCCCTCACTTACTTATTCAAAAATTTCTTTATACCTCTATGCACTAGTAATTATTCTACATTGATGGGATTGCATTAAAGGGTCATAAAACAAACAACTGAATAGAGCTTCTAGCAGCAATAGTCCGAACAATTTGAGGAACCACGTAAATAAATTAGTATTCATTTATAACCCAAAGATAAAATGAATATCCATGAGTTCATATTGACATTAGTAATTGATTGAATGAATAAATGCATCAGAGAGAAAAGACAAAGCTCCCATGCAAAAGTATTCTAAATAATTAATTTAGATACCCCAACTTCAATGAGGTGGAGCATACCTTCCCATTCCGTAAATGTGGGCTACCCATAGTAACTTCCTTCTAAAAAGTACACTATGGAAAGAGAAAAATTAACTTTCCTGTGGAACATGCAGAGTAAATTTACTCCACGGTAACTTCACAGTACAGAAATCTGTCAAATGCTCCTTCAGCCAGATGATCAATGTCAACATCAATAGTGGATGGTATTTATCCTTGATATCATGTGTTCAAAATAGGATTTTGTGTGTGTGTTCTTCCTCTAAAAGACCCATGACCCAAGTCTAAATAGAAAAAAATCAGAAAAATTTTAATAGAGTCATTCTACAAATATCTGACCAGTGTTTCCCATACTATACGTATCAAAAACAAGGGAAATCTGGAAAACCGTCACAGCCAAGAATCGTTAACATAAGGAAACACAGTGACTAAATGTATGTGATATCCTAGACAGGATCCTGGGGCAGAACAAGGATATTAAGCAAAAATTAAGGAAATCTGAATAAAGCATGGGCTTTAGCTAACAATAATGTATCAATATTGGTTCAGGAATTATAACAAAGGTGCTATACTATAAGACATTAATAGTAGGGGAAACAGTGGGCTAGATGGAAACTCTGTGATATCTTTCCATTTTTCTGTAAATCTAAAACTGTATTAAACAAGAAAGTTTATTTCAAACAAAATGACTAAAAATACACAGGAGAAATATTTATTTAATTATAATATAACACATATATGCCTATATATGTATACCACATCTACCTCAGGGAACACAAAAGCACTTAATAAATTAAAACTTTAGAAGGAGAGAAGACTGTGGGTTGGAAGATATGCATGCATCTCGAATGTAGAGTTGATGTATGTGCTGTCTGACTGCAGACTAAAGTTACAAATTCTTCAAGTCTCCGCGGATATGCTGAATCTAGAACGAATAGGTACCCTAGGGTTAGGTGCCCTGCAGTCCATCTGATTACAGTTCGTAATTTCAAGGGGCGTCTAGCTGTAATAAGTGCTTCCCCATCACCCTTTTTATTCTCTCCTTGGAAAATGTTTGGTATTTGTCCTTAACAATGGAACCTGAATTTCCATATTGTTACATATATAACAATATATATTCTTTCTCACAGGAAATAATTATGGTGCCAGACCTATGACAAAGGCTCTTTATGTCATTTGCTATGTGGAGAATGGAATTTGTCTTCATAAATTTCTCTTTGCATGTGTATAATGACTTGCAATTTGCTATCATTTCTGCTGGTCAGGTAGCAATAGTTACATTCATTTTATATGAAATGAGAAGTAAATGTATTATGTATATAAAATCACATTATCATTATGCATTTCCTACAAAACAACTAAGGTTAAATATTTGGAAAATAATCCCATTTTGGGTAGTTCTGGCAAGGAGACTTTACCTATTTCTTATAAAAATGTCTTTTGTGTGAGAGTATTTTGTCACTGCTTTTGTGACTATCCAATTTTAGGTGAGGTTGAGGAAATCAGGAGTAATGGTAACTCCTAAAATAGACTCCATGTGTTTGAGTCCCTGAACAAACACAATATTTCAAAATCACTGTCTTTGGGAATTTTTCCCTTCCTATAAGAGACACAACTTTTGTACAAAAATAGTTCAAGTGGCTGTAGTAGGAAAAGATGAGAGTAATGTTGTAACCGATTTTTTTTTCCCCAGAGAACCTGGAAAATTCTAAATTGTGTTTATAAGTGCTGAGGATTCTATAATTCAACATGCATTAATAAAATTATTTGGGAATCATAAAGCTTACCAAAAAAAGTGAGAGAAATATAAAATAAGCATAATTTTTTTCAACAACAGTTATTTCAGAAAAGACGATGTTAAAAATATCTTATGATTTCAATTTGTATGGGGGAAATTCACTTTTAACCAAAAGGGACGTATGTGCAACTTTATTCTAAAATTGGTTATTTATTACATGTTGCACAAGTCATTTTTACCTGTCATAGATTTATTTATAGTGTTTTCTTTACATAGATTCTGGCAGGTATAAAATGATCAAGTGTCAAAAAAGTTTTTCTTTTTTAAGCATGCCTAAAAGAAAGTATTTTAGAATTCAGTAAGGAAAACCCTTTTTTTTTTCTATTGGTGAAGTTCAAATGCTATTTCTGTTATAAGATAACCACTTTAAAAAACTTTTTTATCCAGATGAGAACACATTAAGAGAGTCTATTTGAAGCAATAAACGAAGATATTTGAAGATAGTAAAGAAATTATTTAAAAACACCATTTTCTTTTCAATCAATATATATCCCCTTTAAAAATATTATATTTTTAGGTACAAATATCTGTAATCTCTCTGAGAATAATATTATGTTAGCACAGTTCTTATCATGAGTCTTGCCTTAAACAGATCGTGGATTATGAAGGGTGGATATATCTTAGATTCATGTAGAGGTAGGGTATTAATTGGCTACCACGGATATGTTCAAAGAAAGGTTGGTGAGTAACTCTGGATCCAACTATAGTACAGGCAGAATTGGTGTCCAATTAAAGGATATTCTGTGATAGTTTTATAACTTTAAGTAATGCTAACTTTTCCATATTTATCAATTTCACCAGTAAACTCTCAGCTAAAATGGAGAATATGATCCAATCAGTTATTTGAAAATGTAAGTATCTTATAACAACAGTTTTGCCTATTAAAAATACACAAAAGCAAAATTTAGGCTAGACTATTTGCCATGTAAACATGTATAAAAAGTTGATCTTTAAAAGTAAATTTGGGTAATTTAAGGTGAACACTTTCTTTTTCTCTTAGAATTTCTTATTTAATTTCTTTTTTTCTTTCTTTTTTCCTCTTATTTAATTTCTAAAATAGAAAATATTTCTATGTAGTTGTATTACCTTCTATCATAATTAGTGAGTCTGAATCACAAGTTTCCAAATGATTCTAAGAGCCTATTTTATCTGCACAGGAAGAAATATTTGGATGAAACATTTTGTAAAATTGAACCAGTTTGTATGTTATGAAACTAACACCCACTTCCATATGTTCATGTTAATTAATTTCAAAGTGTTAGTTTGCTGTCATGTAGACAAATCCATAAAAGAGCATAGACCACTCCGCCCCCGAGATAGTGAATGACAAGGCTCTGGCAGCAGATGGTGACTAGGTCATTCCTTTTTCCATCTGGAATCATACCTGACTAGATTAGAAAACACAGAAGTATCATGAGAAATATCATCTATTCTTTATGCCCGGACTGCCCAGCTCAGAGTAGTGTGTAGGAATGCCTACATATTAAATGTATGGCGAAAGATGGTGGCGGAAATCAGTGCATTAATTACCTATATTGATGCTACCATTGAGTTTTGTACCATATTTTAGAGGGGCCAACTGATGAAAATCAGACTTATTTCATGATAGTAAAGATAAAAATCACCTGAAGACTTACAAAAAGTTGGACGAAGAATCAACACTTTTTCCCAGTTCTCTGAAAAGAACTCACAAGGTTTGAGTGGAAAGGGCAAAGGATTCCAGAAACTATTAACAGGTAACTGGCACCTGACTCACAGAATAAATAGATCCATATGCACCTTGACCATCTCGATCAACATCAAAATTATTTATGTAAACGCATAGAGTTAGCAGAATGAAATGTTCGTTTATACTGTTTTTCCATTAAAATGAAGGGACAAGTGAAAGGACAAATGGATGACATTCATACTGCAAATAATAATTGAAGACAAAATACTTTTATGAACAAATCTTATTGAAATATTATTTACTTAAATGTAGCCTGGAATGAATATTTGCTGATTTGAGTGAGTTAGTTTCTACATGTGGTTAATTGGCAATTCTTAGAACATTTATGCATCAGCTTTCTTTTTTTTCTCTTTCTTTGCCTTAAAATTTTTTTAAGTAACAGAGTAAAATTTAAGTTAATACTTTTTGTTGATAGAATGCTAAATGCATGTGTATTTTCTTGTCTTTTTCCTTCAATTCTGGCTATACCATTTCTTGTTTTTCTCGCTGTAGTTATTTGGTTTGGTCTGGTTAGATTTGGATGTTGGTGGTGCAAGCTATTAGTTTCCCGAGTAGAATGTCCATTAAGTTGATTTAGATGACTTCACAAAAAAACTAAAGATCACAGTGAATGGAGGAGATAACACCGACATGCAGGATGGAATAACCCATTTTCCAAGAATTAAATTTCCTTTAACCTTACAATGTGTATAGCATTTATTGATCATTGATAAATCTGCAAGGATTATATCCTTTTTAGAATCATCATAACTAAAATGTGGAACTAGAAAAGTGCCCTAGTGGGTGACATCTGCAAACAATCTGAATGTACGGGTCTATAGGGAAACTACATGCTAAACCAAAGGTGCTAAATAAGGGAGACACATTTATTTTCTATCGCACTGGTGTAGTTTTTGAATGTTGGTGAGGTCAGGAGCCGAAGGCCAAGAAATAATTCTTGAGACTCGTTGGTGCAAAAAGGTGGTTTTATTAAAGCACGGGGACAGAACCCTAGGGCAGATAGAGCTATTGCACCAGGGTAGTCAGGAATGACTGATTATATACTTGGGAGCTGGGGGAGGTAAGGAAAAAGTGAGGAGTCCAAAAAGACTTTCATATGCTAAAGAAGACCCTCAGGCTCCTGGAGCCCTGGCTCTTGTAAGTGAAGGTTGTTTCCCTTTCTAGTAAGGCATTAACGTTAAGACAGTTGGGAGCTTCCTGGAGGAAGGTTATACTGTCTCTCAGGTCCTTGCCAAGGGGCTGCAGGTCTTAAAGAAATTTAACTTTGTTCTGGATGGCTTAGTCCGTTAAGTGTCTGCCTTGGGCTTAAATCATGATCTTGGGGTTGCGGGATTGAGTCACGCATCCGCTCCTTGCTCAGCAGGAAGCCTGCTTCTCTCACTGCCTGCCACTGCCCCTGCTTGTGCTCTCTCTCACTGATAGATAATAAATAAATAAATAAATAAATAAATAAATAAATAAATAAAATCTTTAAAAAAAAGAAATTTAATTTTGTTTACTTTCCCTTCTGCCTCGGTTTCCTACATCACTATGGAGTAGAGAGGGTGATGCTAGGGCTCCAGGAAATTGAGTTATGGGTCTCTGGAAGTTAGGGTATGGATAAAAATGCTTTTTCCTTATAAGTCATTAAGGCATTGGTAAACTGATGGAGACTCCTGTCTTGCAGGGCTGTGATCTCTATTAGTTAACCATTTGTTTTTTCCTTCCCTTAGTTTTAGGGCAGCCAAGAGAGCCTGAGGAATGTCACACAGAGCCCAACTAGGGTGGGGTGGGGGCCGTTTTGCAAGGTGTCTGCTTGTGCTTTGTCCTCAGCTTGCCTTCTGCTCCCTCATCAACACTACATAGTTCTAGGTAATGTTTCAAGATAATCATATGTCTTAGATTTTATTAACCAACAAGTCTATTTTGTGTTTTAACCTTTAAAAATGTAACATAAGGACAAAATTTTTGCAAATTGAGTTAAAATTCAGGGCAAGTAGCAGTTGCATAATTATCAATATATCATAGTATCACATGCAAATTTGCTGATTACATTTTCATTTTGTTTAAACAATGGTATCCAAAAATTACACTGTTGAGAATTATAGGTAAAATGAAAAAAATACACTTCAGTAGAGAAAAGAGATAAATAGGCTTACACATGTTTTCTTTATTCTTTTATCGGCTCATTAATTGCTAAAAATAATAGCATGATTTCAAATGAGTTTCATCCTTTGGCAATAATGTTTCAGATCATCTTCAAAAGATAGTTGTAATTATTGTAATAAATATTTTATGGTTTAATTCTTATCCCTGATCTTCAAAACACACTCTATATACATTATGTTATATGGTTATTGCTTTTAGTGATGTTATTTTCCCATTAGTATTTTTGGGGAAAGTTAACTTCATAATACAAGTAAGTGATGTGTCATGAATTTATTTATGTGAATCCCTGTTAGATTAGCTCTTGAGAATCATCTAATGATAAAGGCACAATGGCAATAAACTTTTTGATTTTGTGTTCTAACCCCAGAGGAACAGTTTGAGGGACTATTATGCAGACCATAAAAAGCTATGTTGCATACAATTAAAAGTAAGAGAGAAATTTTATGATAAAGCCACAGGCTAACTTTTGCAATTATTTCAGTATTTTCATGCCTTTTTCCCCCTTCACACATGCATGATATTCTTATGTATTTCTTTAAAAAACATCTTACACTGTTGTTCCTAAGAGAAATTAATGCAATAACTTTGTAGGTTATCATCAGTTCACGTTATAAATTAATATACTCCAAGAATTCTAATGTTTTTCATTCATTTAACTGGCATCTTATCCTTCAACACATTACAAAGAGAGCAATGAAAAATAATTTACATGAAAAATCTTTGGTTAACTCTGAAAGACTCACATGCTATTTTTACTTTTAATTATTTATTTACTGGAATTTGCTATCACGAGTCAGTCTTTCCGCTAGAAAACGAAGTTGGCTTCATTTATAGCTACCAAGCTAACTGAGTATGTCAAGTAGCAGAGTAGAGGAGAGTGAGCCACCCTGAATCTCTCTGGCATCTATTCTGTTATATCATATATGAATTCTTCTAGATTATTTATAAATGCCTCTCAAATTCAGTTTTTGATTTGCATATTGTTTAAGAAAGCATATGATGGCCTCTAGTGGTACAGGAAGAAACATCAATGCTTACATTTTCAAAGCAATAACGATAAAAATATTTTTATAAAAATAAAATTATGAAGTTCATGCACACATTATTCATGGTGCATTGTAATTTTTGAAATAATTACTCTCAACACATTTATGTACATAAGTGGTAAAATACACTTGATTGTTACATACATAAAGTGAATATTTAAGTATATGTGATAAGGTTATTGAATGTGTTTCATTGTAGGGGGTAGGGGTGATTGACGACATAATGAGAATTTAAGAATTTAGGAGATTTTTTTCATATTTTAGGGTATGCAATAAACATAGCTCTCTTTGTGAACAATCATAATACCTACAACAATAATAGTTAATTTTAACTGAAAATTTGTTATGTGCCAAGAACTGTGCTGTTTTACATGGAGCAGCATTTTTAACTTTCCAATAACCAGATCAATTCACATCATTGTAACTCATATTTTATAACAAAGGAAACTAAGCTTCAAGAATTTACATTTTTAAGTCAACATCCCATACTTTAAGGTCAAAGATAGGTTTCACACTCAGGTTTTCTGTCTCCTGAGCCCAAAACTCAAAAACTGTTTATATCAATCAAAATTGTGATGATATTTTATGAGAATCAATAAAAAAGTTGTTTTTTAGTGGTATGGATTTTTAATATAAAAGTACTTATTGAAAATAATCTTTTTGAAAGATTACAACTATTAAAATGTATTTTTTGTTGTGCTTAAAATATAAGTCAAAGTCTCAATTTCAAACTCTTTTTTATAAAATGCAAGACATTTTTAATTTTTATATTGGACTTAACAGCTGGCATACTTTGTTAGGTAGCACCAAAAAGAAGCAATAAAAACCAAGAACAGACTAACTATAGAGAACAAACTGATGGTTACTGGAGGGGAGGTGGATGGGGGATGGGCTAGATGGGTGATGGGGATTAAGGAGGGCACTTGTTATGATGAGCACTGGGTTTTGTATGTAAATGATGAATCAATAAAATATACACCTGAAACCAGGATTACACTATGTTAAGTAACTGGAATTTAAATAAAAACTTAGAAAAAAAAACAGATTTTGTTGCTATTTTATTTGGGAGACTGAATCATTTTTTTAAAAGATTTTATTTATTATTCGAGAGAGCATGAGAGAGAGAGAGAGAGAGAGCATGTGTGCTTGTGCACAAGGAGGGGGAAGGGGTGGAGGGATAGGGAGAAGCAGACTCCCCAGTGAGCAGGGAGACTGATGTGGGACTTGGTCCCAGGACCCTGGGATCATGACCTGAGCCAAAGGCAGACACTTAACTGACTGACCCATCCAGGTGCCCGAGACTGAACATTTTAACAACTGGATATCGTTAAGTGAAACAAACTGATACCCATTTACTTAGAAATTTTCTTAGGAATCACTAAAGAAAGATTTCCACAATTTTGCTAAGTTAGCATGCAACAATATTCCTTCCCTTCCTTCCTTTCCCATCCCTCTTTCTTCTTCACTCTTTCCTTCCAACTCTTCCCTCCTTTTGCATTATGTCTGATTTTTCCCCCTAAAAATACATGCATTAAAATGGACTGATTTTGGTGTACAAGTCTAAGTTTAGTACCTGTGTATATAGGTTTGTCTAATGACCACTATGATTAGGATATGGAAGAGTTCTACCACCCAAAAAACTCATTTGTACTGCCCCTTTGTAGTCAACACTCCCTCCAAACCTAACTTCTGTCACAGATTAATGTCTGTTCCTATAGTTTTCCTTTTCTGGAATATTACATAAATGGGATCATACAGTATGCAACATTTTGAGATTGGTTTCTTGCACTCAGCAAAATACCTTTGAGATTCCCCTCTGATACTGGGTTTATCAATAGTTTGTTCCCTCTCTTGCTGGTATTAACTCCATTGCATGGATATAGTTAGAGTTTGTTTATCCATTCACCTGTTAAAGGACTTTTGTGCTGTGTTCAGTTTACAGTGATTATGAAGAAACATGCATGCCCAGGTTTTGTGTGAACATAAGCTTTCATTTCTCTAAGGTAAATAGCTCACCAGACATAGAGTAATTGTGTTTCACATTATGTGTCAAACTGATCTGTTTTCAACTTTCAGATTCTCCTTTGAAAAAAGATTCTTGGGATGCCTGTGTGGCTCAGTGGTTTAAGTCTCTGCCTTCAGCTCAGGTAATGATCCCAGAGTCCTGGGATCGAGTCCCACATCAGGCTCCCTGCTCAATGGGGAGCCTGCTTCTCCCTCTGCCTGCTGCTCCCCCTGCTTGTGCTCTCTCTCACTCTGACAAATAAACAAATAAAATCTTAAAAAAAAAAAAAAAGATTCTTCTCCAATGTATACTATTTTTGCTTTCTGTTCATTTTCCCTGAGCAAACCTACCAAAAATTCTAGCTTTTATTTATTTGTTTTTTAAGATTTTATTTATTTGACAGAAAGAGAGAGAACACAATCAGGGGGAGAGGGGAAAGCAGGCTCCCCACCAAGCAGGGAACCCAAACTGGGGTTCTATCCCAGGACCCTGGGATCATGACCTGAACAGAAGGCAGATGCTTAACCAACTGAGCCACCCAGGCACCCCTTTAGCTTGTATTTAAAAGATTACTTACTTTAGGGGAAACTGAAAGGCTCATAGGTTAAGCTTTTGACTCCTGTCCTTGGATCAGGTCTTGATCTCATGGGTCCTGAGACCCAGCACCACCTGGAGCCCAGTTTCAGTGATCTGCTGCTTGAATATTCTCTCCTTCTGCCCAACCCCTCACTCGCTCTCTCATTCTCTTTCTCTCAAATAAATAAATAAATCTTTTTTTAAAAAAGATTGCTTACTCTAGTGAAATTTGTAAACCTTCATTTTGTTTTCATCATGGTTTTGAGATAGGCTGTTTCTATGCTCTCAGTTTTCTCCTATATAAAGAAGGAAAAATGACACTGCTACCCTGGGTATTCTATCACTTATTTACTTAATATTTTACTTATTTACTTATTACTTAATATTTTAATTTATTGTGAAGAAACATATAATAACTATCATATAAACATAAAGAAATATTTTGTATATGAATTTTCTTTTGATACATATAATTGTGCTGCTTTCTAACTCAAATTTGATCTACATTAGTTTATTAAGCAAGGAAAGATGGAATAAAGTAGAAGTAGAGATATATACATTATTTTGAAATATTAATTCAGGGCTTCTTTTAATTACTCTTATAGATTATCAAAGGCAGGTAGGCATGTGCTTTAACTGAATAGAAAGACAGACTTTGTTAGAGCTGTCACCAACAGCCTTCAGTATAGCAGTAATGATAATGAGCATTATAATGTCTTAATAACCATCTCAATTGGCTATTAAAATGCAGCATTTCACATTAAAATTAGTTTACTACTCTTGAAGAAGTACTCAGGAAATATGCAGCTCCTCAACAACTTTCTGCTGTTTAGTGATAACCATATAACTTTCCTATAACCTATAACTTTCAAAGTTTTTACCTTTTCAAAAGTCCTGCTGGAAGAACAAAAACAAAAACAAAACACAAAGCAAACTCTCTCAGGGGTACCTGTGTGGCTCGTTGGTTAAGCAACTGCCTTTTGGCTCAGGTCATGAGGTCCTGGGATGGAGCCCCACTTCCAGCTCCCTGCTCAGAAGGGAATCTGCTTCTCCCTCTCCCTCTGCTCCTCTCTCTGCTCATGCTCTCTTTCTCTCAAATAAATAAATATAATATTTAAAAAGAAAACCTTCCCTACCTCTCTATCATCTAAATCTATCTAATTTGGTGACACTGTTAGACGGTGATCATCTCCTTAGCTTCTCCCTCATTTAAATCTCTCCTCCTCAAGTTCAACAGTGTCTTAGAACTGGAATTACTTATGATATTTTCAGACAAACATCATTATTTTATATATATTATTATATAAGCATTATATATATTATATATGAAATAAATTATATAGTTATATATAATAGATAGATATAAACATATATAGATATATATAAATAAAATACTACTTAATTCTAAATGAAATAGAGGACTGAGAGGATAATACTTATTTTCAGGGCCTCTAAAATGTATATACAAGATTAAGTCATAGCTGAGAAAGACAAATGAGTCATATGTGCCAAAATTGAAAGTTCAGATTTGAAACTATAGATAAATAAAATCTTTTTTTATAAATTTGAATTCTAATTATTAATGGAAATTTGGATTAAAACTTTGAAGAGGTCCACTGTCACGTAGAACTGATGCTCTGCATCGAAGAATTAATAAATTTGAACAGATATAGAAACACACAAAGTAAAAATTGGAAGGTGTTTTGGTAGGGAATTGTGTTCCTCCAAAATTCATATGTTAACGTCCTAAATTTCAATGTGACTGTATTCAGAGATAAGGCGTTTATGAAGGTTAAATGAGGTTATATGAGTGGGATGTAATCTAATAGGACTGATATCCTTATAAGAGGTAGAGACACCAAGGATGTGGCTGCAGAAAGAAAGGCCATGTGAGGACACGTGTAAGCCAATGAGAGAGACCTCAGTAGAAAATAAATCTTTCAACATCTTGATCTTAGACTCTAAGCTTCCAGAACTGTGAGAAGATTAATATCTACAGTTTAAGCCACACAATCGTTTGGTATTTTGTTATGGAAACCCTAGAAGATCAATACAGGAGGAATATCAGTTTAATGCATTTCAGACCATGTCATGAACAGATGTCAGTGTTAGGAACAATTATGTTTGGGCCTCTGGCAAGATTAAATTTTTTTTGTGGGAGTTTGGGTAAGGGGTTTCTGTGATTGACCAAAGGACTGATATTAATGTTAGAGGCAAATTGTTTCTTTGTTCCTCATTTTCTGCCAAAAGCTGTTTCTATAGGTATATCGAGATGGAAAGACTATTACCTTTGAAGTAATGACTTGGTTATTATGTGGTTACATGTCACATTTGTGTTTATATGTTCAAACATAAGAGTTTATACTATTTCCTGTCATTTATTTCAATTTATATTATCTCATATGCATTAACTGGTCATTAAAATTTTATAAATTTACTTCATAATTTACTCATAATTACTTATTGATTGCTCCTAATATTTTAGGCACTGTGTCAAGTTCTACAGTTCTGTTTTGAATAAGTATAGGTAAGACTCTTATGGACCCTGCAGTCCATTATGGAGTTTATACTTGACAATTCATTGTAAACAATTCAAATACAATTTTCCTGAGGGACATTTATTTTGTTATTAATGTTTTAATTATACATAGTATTATATACCTATGTATATAAATTCAGATAAAACTTTTAAATTAATATCTAAAGATTTTTTAAGAAAAAAAATAGTTGGTCATGAGAGACTATGGACTCTGGGAAACAAACTGAGGGCTTCAGAGGGGATGGGGGTGGGGGATTGGGATAGGCTGGTGATGGGTATTAAGGAGGGCACATATTGCATGGAGCTCTGGGTGTTATAAACAAGTAATGAATCATGGAACACTACATCAAAAACTAAGGATGGTGACTAACATAACATAATAAAAATTGTTATTAAAAAAATAGTTGGGTTAAAGGGTATAAATTTTTTTTCTAGTTCTTAATAAGTACTTGAAGATTATTCTTGAGAAAGTATAATCTGCTAAATATTTGGGAGTGTCCTCCTCCCTGCATGCTAGCCAGGAATGAAATTGAAAAAATGAACTGGTTGGCAACAAATTATCTCTTGGTCTTGTCATTATTTCCTAAGTTATTACCAGTGAGTTGAATCAGTCCCCCATATTAATTTTTTTTTCTATTTCCTTTGACAATTTAGGAATTTTACACATTTAAAATTGCAGTTCTCATAAATTTGTATTTTTATGTGTATTATTTCATAATGTTTTCAGTTGACTATTATATTTGTGGCAAACATAATTCACATTTATATATCATTTTTAAAGGTAAGTAGTATTTTCAAGATTTTAGTGACCTTGCTTAACTCATTTATAACGTATTTTAATCCACATTGTGAAAGAGGACATTGCTTTTATTAGTATAATTAATCCTATATTACCTACTCTTTAAATTTGAGCTTTGCTTCCCAACTGAACAATACGATTTTCTCCAATAATAATCACTTCATCAGAAAAGGCATGCAATTTAGTATAATTTTTTAAAAGATTTTACTTATTTATTTTAGATCAGGAGGAGGGGCAGAGGAAGAGAATCTTAAGCAGACTCAGTGCTGAGCATGGAGCCCAATGCAGGGATCAATCTCACAACCCTGCGATCATGACCTGAGCTGAAATCAAGAGTCAGAAGCTTAACCGACTGAGCCACTCAGGTGCCCCAATTTAATATAATTTTTAGTTAAGATATATGCAACTCTAGGTCTTCTAAGAAGCAGATATAAAGACAGGATTAGAGTGCATAGATTTTATACTGGGAGAAGTACCTGTGAGAGAAATTAGGGAAGTGACCAAGTAAGACTAGAGAAGTCCCAGATTTTGGTGCAAGTGTGATTCCAAAGGAAAAAAGGAGAGATGGTTGGGAGGAATCCTAGACTGCCATACAGTTTAAGAAGATTTGGCAAAGCACTTAGGAAGTTCTAGAGTCAAAATCAGCTGTTAAAGAAATCCCATGTCTTGCAGGAACAGGAACAGCCCTTGGGGAGCATGATTTCCATGCAAATGTGGTGATGGAGTCATGCAGTCATTGTCTTGCTATATCTAGCTTATTATACTTAGCGTAATATCCTTAAGATTCAACCATCCTTTTTAAGGATGCATAATTTTCCATGGTGTGTGTGTGTGTGTGTGTGTGTGTGTGTGTGTGATATTCTTTTTATGCATTCATCTGTCAGTGAGCATTTAGGTTGTTTCTACCTCTTGGTGATGGTGAATAATGCTGCACTGAGCATATAGTTAAAAATACTGTATACTTAAAAATTTTCTGAGAAGGTAGATTTCATGTCATACCACAATAATAATAATAATAAAAAAAAAACAGTGATGACAGATTTCAGAGAGCAGCACCAGGGGCCCTTGGTTGATTGTGACCTCTATTGTTGGAGGTCTTGTGACGCATGCCATTGCTACCAGGGTCTATCCTTTGCACTTTAAAAATTTACTTTTCAACATTCAGGGAACAGATCCTCCTTTGTGTAGGTGGGCCTTTCTTCCTAATGAGAAACTCAGAGAAAGGAGGTTAGTGGGATGAAATATTGTTCCTGTCGCTACAGTGGACTCTGGGCCACAGCTGCTACTTAACATCTCCTTCCTCCATATTCATTCCAGATTCCCCAACTTAAGCTGTAGTATTGGAAGGTCTTAGGTGACTTATCTGATGGTGTGACTGAAATATTCATTCCAGAAGGGTCTGAAGCCTTGGTAAATATACCCTTCTCATTTGGGGGTTGCTGCACATAGCCATGCCAGTTACAAGGGGGAAATGAGAGTACTGACAGACACCCAAGTGGATTGTCTCTACTTGAGATTCAGTTGTTCATGATACCACTGTGTATGTGGAGCCCTCCCTCTTTCTGCTGCCATGGATAAATTACTGTGATGGTGAGCCTCTTTTTGCCTGCTGGTCTGTGGACACGAGTTACCTAAAGTGCCCTGGTAGCATCTGTAACTTATAATTCAGAGAGATCCTTGCTTCTACCCTGTGAAGAGTGAATCCACTCTGGAGATCAGGATCTCCCACCCTTCAGAGCCAGAGTGTGGGAACAGGAATGACAAAACCTCCCAGTGGATTTTTGTAAATGATGGCAACTAAGCCACACTTGCTTCAAATTCTTATTTCTCAGACTCATGTATTGTTCATATTCAGACCACAGCGCCATATAGGAGTCTCCAATTTAACAAATAAACGGTATCCTAAACAACGGCACACTATTGTTTCCAGAATGTTGCCTCTGACTTGGTGCTTTAGCTGCACCTTTAGAAGCAGTTCCAGGACTTCCTGAGGTCAGCAAACTTAAGCTGAGGTGGGACATAATACAACCAGCAGATCCCAAGGTCATGAGCCCACTCCTACACCTCCTTCACTGTAAAGTGGGTTCTCTGGTCAGATGTTGTGCTGTGAGGGATTCCATACCCATATAGTAAGCATTCCATAAAATCCTGAATAGAAGTACTGGCAAAAGCTTTGAAAGCAGGAAAGGCAAAACCATAGCCAGAATAGCTATCTAGCTCTTTGAGGATGAAATGCTGGCCCAGCAAAGTATCAGTGAAATCTGAATAAAGATAAGCTCATAGATTATATAGATACTAGCTGTTTGAACTCTGTTTAAAATTCATTTTAGAGTTAGGTTATGAATTTGTGAAACCTCTTACACATGTTTTACAATTCAGTATGTAAAATAACATAGGGAGATGCATCTTCCACATTCACTTGTGGAACCTGTGTCTAGATTACCTGGACTTAGAGTCAAGGGAAAGAGACTAGCCTCATCCATTACACGTAACAGTAACAATAAAGAAACGATTAAGTGAAATAAAAATTACATTGCCCAAGTACCTGAAGTATAGGAGGAATTTATCAAGTGGATTAATTCTTTCTAATGAAAAAAACACTTTTCTTGAATAGCAGACTCTTGATGGTAACAGGTGTGAATGGTTTAAAATGAAACATGGTTATTCTGAGTAGAATATTTAATAGCCTGCAGTGATTTGGTCAGTATAATTTTTAAATCATTTAACATTTAATATTGACACTTCTACTAAAACAATTCATTCTGGGAAAATATCTCTGCTTTAGCTACAGTTGGATTTTCAAAGCTAATATTAATTAAATTACATAGATCTGTATTAGAGTTAACTGCTTTCATCTAGTTGTTTATTAAATGCTCTTTAATTTCCCCTTGACTTTAGTAAGTTCTTATTGTACGCAATAAATTGGGTATTATGAATGCTGTTGGCACAGAGATTTTACAAAGAATGGTAAAACTGAGATGAAGTTAAAAAGAGAAGATGAAAATGTCCTGCATTTCAATAAGGTCTGAAGAAACAGGAAAAGGAGTACCATTTGTTTTTTAGGCATGTTCTCCTTTCCATGGCTGGGGACACAGAATTACATCATATGCCCACTTTCAAACCCATTATCCTATTATGAGTTGTAATGTTTATCACTTGTGGGTTATATTTTGAATAGTTTACCAATGTTTTATGTCTACTTTTAATTTTTTTCCTCAAAACTAAAAAATATTACTTCTTTTAACAAGGTTTTATAAATGAATTTTGATCTTTAATTATTTAACATTTTATAAATTGGTTCTCTGTGATCTTTATTTGTTGGGGGAAATTTTAAAACTATTTTTCAAAGTATACAAACCAGATTCTATTTAAAGAAGGAAATCTAATAAATGACATTTTTAATCTTTCATAAAAAAGATAATAAGTTAGATGATTAGGTGCTGCTATTCCTGAGTGCCATTTTTAGATTTCCCAAGAACAAGTATTTTTTTTTAAATACACTTGGCATATAATGTGTAAACTTAAGGTGTACAACATGTTAATTTGATACATCTATATATTGTAATATGATTGCCATTGTAGCAATAATTAACACCTCTATCATATCACATAATTAACATTTCTTTTTAGTGGTTAAAATAATTAAGTTCCAGTCTCTTCGCAGGTTTGGCGGTTACAATAAAGTACTCACAATTCATCATAAAATATATTCATGATAAGGTACATTAGGTCTCTAGTGTTTATTCGTCATTCATTCCAAGTTTGTTCCTTGAAACAACATCTGTCCTACCCCTCAATCCCCCATTTCCTGGTAACCACCATTTTACTTTCTGTTTTTATAAGTTTGGCTTTTTTTTTTAGATTTTAAATATAAGTGGTATCATACAGTACTTGTGTTTCTTTATCTGACATCTCACTTAACATAATGAGCTCAAGCTCCATTCATGTTCTCAAAAATGGCAGAATGTCCTTTTTCTCATAACTGAATTATATATATATATATACCACATTCATCCATTTATGGGCATTTAGGTCATTTCCAAATTGGGGTTATAAGTAATGCTGCAATAATGTAAGAGTGCATATTTCTGATATCCTATTTTCATTTTCTTTGGGTGCATACCCAGAAGTGAAATTGGTAGTTGTATTTTTCATTCATATGGTAGTTGTATTTTTACTTTTTCCGGGGAGCTTCATACTCTTTTCCAGAGCAGTTGCACCAATTTACATTCCCAGCAGCGGTGCACAAAAGTTCCGTTTTCTCCACATTCTCACCAACGCTTATTATCTCTTGATGACCTTCTTGATGATAGCCATTCTAACAGGTATGAGGTGATATCTTTTTGTAGTTTGCTTCACATTTCCCTGATGACTAGTAATGTTGAGTAGCTTTTCATGTACATGCAGGCCATTGGATGTCTTCTTTAGAAAAATGTCTATTTATTTCCTGTGCCCATTAAAAAAAAAAGATTTATTTATTTATGAGAGAGAGAGAGAGAAGGAGAGTGAGCAAACAGGAAGGGGAGAGAGAAATCTCAAGCAGATTCCCCACTGAGCGCAGAGCCCTACCCAGGGCTCCATCCCATGACCCTGAGATCATGACCTGAGCTGAAACCAAGAGTCAGATGCTTATCCAACTGAGCCACCCACGTACCCCTCCTGTGCTGATTTTTAAATGGGATTTGTTGTTGTTATTTATCTATCTAAGTTCTTTATATATTTTGTATATTAACCCCTTATCAGAAATCTGGTTTGCAAGTTTTCTCCCTTCTGTAGGTTGCCTTTTCATTTTGCTAATTGTTTCTTTTGCTGTGCAGATGCTTTTGATTTTTATATAACCCCATTTGTTGATTTTTGCTTTTGTTGTTTTTTCTTTTGATATCATATCCAAAAAATTATTACCATGACCAATATCAAGGAGCTTCTTCTCATTCCCCAGTTTCTTGAACACAAGTCAGTTCTTTGAGTTTTGCCGAGGCTTATTACTCTTGTGGGGATAGGAGAAATGAAAACAGTGGAGAGAAAAAGGGGCTCAGGGAGTAATATAAGACCCAAATGTACATGACAAAAAATAATAAGACTTCCAGCAATATTTCAAATCGTTTCAGTAAGGAGAGACACTTGATTCTTCATTTTCTGAATAAAAGCTGGATAAACTTGGGGAGAAGAGAAGTTGGAAAAACTGAGTTTCCATATAGTATATACTTTCCCAATCAATCTCATGAAAGAAACAAAACGAGATAATGAGTAGAGTTTTGTGCTTCAATGTTCAGTTTAATGAAAACAATCATGAACATTATGTGGATCAAAGTTGTCACTGTCGATGGCAGAAGAGGTGACTTTACCAAATCTGAATCATCAGTGCTCTATGGTCATGGGTTATCAAAATTATTAAAGATGAGTTATCCTTAATCAGAAATTCAGCTTAATTAAACAAACAGAAACAACATCACTGGGCACTAATTATGTGTGAGTATTCCGTTTATACTTTTTCAAGGTATGATTCCTTCCAAAATAAAATCTAGAGAGTGGAAGCCACTTGTGCACAATAATGGCAGACCCACAAAACATCAAAGTAGTAACTAGGAAAAATACACAAGAATGGCCTCAGCATTTATCTTTTTGGAATTGACTCACAACTAGTAATGAAGAATTAAATTAAACAGATAATCTGTTCATAAAAATAATGTATTTTTGTTATAATTTTCTAAGTTTACATCCAGGACAGTTGCAAATTAACCATTTAATTTCAGGAAGTAACGCTTTAAGCTTAAATAGATTCAGTTTTTATTTACTAGCTCTTTAACTGATTGAACAGAAATAATGGAAGTATTTACCTCTCCTGATTTCATTCATATGGTCAGTTGCATTTATAAAAATGAATCTTACCAAATCAAAAAATGCTGCACTGACAAGCTGTGAGCAATGACAATAATTCCACTAATGCAGTTGCCAAGTACACTAATTATCCTAATGATGATTCAGTCGTCTGATAATCACATCCCCCAAGGACCATATACAGTCAATCCACACAGCTGCAGAGTCCTCTCCAGGCACATTTTGCTTTTTCCTGTGTCGGTAAAAACTACATAATATTACTTTATTAGCATAAAATAATCATCATAGCTGAACACGAGCTGAACATACAGATAGCTAGACTGCTGAAGGGTAATCAAGAAGACTCCTGCACGAGGTGCTGTCCTGTCATTCATTTCTTCAGTACTTGATAGAGCCATAATTTAGACCACAGATCTGTTCTGTGTAAAGTGATGGTGTGGATTTTGAAGGAATAAGAATACTTAAGTGGTCTATTTACCTAAATCAATGGGCACAGGGCTTGATAAAAATATTTTGAAAACAGAACTAAGTGATGTCTTCATATGTTTGCTGGCAAATGCTTTTTTTCTTGCCTTCCCGAATTTTCAAGTAGCAACCAAAAATGGCTTTCACAAGTCATTGAATTTTAAAGTATAATTTGCAATGAGGGAGCATTTACCTTTCCATAAAGGCAAGATAGCAAAACTCGTATTTGGGAAAAGGCAATTTAATTCATTCAATAATTTGACAAAATATTTATTTTTATTTTTCTTTAAACTAAATTTCTTTATTAGACTTTTTCAAGAACTGGGGAGGGTTTAAGATTTTATAGTTTGCATGCTAGCAAGTTAGGCTGTCAGTTTTATGGTTATGGAAGAGGCTCCATGGTCAGAGACAAAAGATTCTAATATCCATGGCACTGCATACAGCAGGAGCTGCATGTTTGTACCAGTTCTTCTTGTTCCCTGTGTCCTATGTGCAATGTGGAGATATCTAGGTGGGTGCCGTTTTTCACAATTGGTTTGTATCGCAACAAAGTGATAGAAACTTAGGAAATACTGATCTTTTAAAGGATCTGCTAGAGAACCTGCCCAATGTTTGTCTCAGAAGGAGAGATTATCTTTATTATCCTGCACAGTAGTCAGATCCGCTCTCTGCCCCACATGGAGAAACTATCCCTAATTTTGGCCTTGAAAATGTAGTTCAGAAAAACGTAGCAGAATAATGTCCCCGCTTACAAGGCGTGAGGAAACACAAGAGATTAATGGATATCATCTCCCAACAGATTTTCCAAGCTACAATCTGATAAACGATTTTCAGAAACCGTCGCTCTCCAGATATACTTTATTTTGATAGTATTTAAAACCTTTCTTTTGTTTTTATTTGTTTGTTTTGAGTGGAATAATAAATACAGTAAATGGAAAAAAGAACAGAGTCGTGATGTATGTTTGGGTCCTCCAAAAACAGATAAGAAGTCAGAATTAGACATGCCAATATTTGTTGAGAGAAAGACTTTCGTAGATAAAGGGAAAAGGAAACAGGGTGAGGCAGAGAGAGCCTTCAGAAAACGACGCACATCTGGCACCTGTGAAAGAGCAGCGGGGAAGAGGGCTGGATGGGAAGAGACTTAGACTGCAACTGAAATTCTGAGAAACACGTATCCAATTCTATAAGGAGTCTCAAAGCAAGATGGTCTGGTAGAGGAGGCCAACTCTGGTACCCATGCTAATTCGGACGTTGACTGGGAGCAGTCTGGGGAGAACATGGGCTCGGCTTGTATGCTTGGTTTATATGCTGTGTTGGACCCTGAACCTGATAGTGCGTTAGCTAAATACACCCCTAGAAGCAAGTTCTTTCTTGAGAGATCTCATCAGAGCATGCGGTAGCATAGCGAAACTCACAAGGATAGTTAAATAGCTACAATTTACTTCTGTCTTGGAATATCCTCTGTTTCATAAATGTTTCAAAGGTTTCCATCCTGGGAAGACAATATTAACGATAAATTATGTTTTGTAATTGGAGAATAAGATATACATCCACAGCTCCCTGTGATATAACCTAAAAATGAACAGGTAGAAACAGAATGAAGAATAAAAAGACTTCACAGTTATAGACACAGGTCAGCAAACTTTTTTTCAAAAGTCTGCATATTGTCTGGATATTGAATATTTTGAGCTTTTATACCACATAGTCTCCGTGGCGATGACCCAGCTGTGCTTTTGCTGTGTGAAAGCAGCCATAGACAATATATAAACAAGCAAGTGTGGTTGTGATCCAATAAAACTTTTTCCAAAAACAGTGCTAGCCCAGATTTGGTCCATAGATCATAGTTTGTCAACAACCAGTATAGAATAATGGGCTAACTATGTGCTCTGCCCGTTTATCATCTCTGTACCTGACCAGTGGTAGAAACTGACCACAGATGACAAGTCCCATCTAGAAATACAGAAGCCGCACATTGGAAGCGTATGTTTTCTTTGAAAAGTTGTAATGTTGCTTACTGAGGAAAACATATTTAGAAAATCACAGACACCTTTACTGATGTATGAAGTTCTGTGTTTTAGGGGTACAGAAGGTTCAGATAAAGGCCACACAGCCATTTATGTTTCAATAGGACAAGAAGCACATGAACGGCTGGCATGGGGTGGAGAAATGAAGAAGTCACAGACAAATGTATCCCAATTATTTTCTACTTTTAGCATGCCGTGTATTAAAATGAAGCTATTTAATAGAAAAATAACTCGTATGTATTTACTGGTGTAAGAATTTGAGATAAAAACTAGAAAACAAAGTAAGTGCCAATAAAGTATAAAGGTCTTCATTTTATTCTTAGGAAAAAAAAAAGTCACTGTTTATTCAAGTGAATATACAATCCTCTGATTTAGTTTGTGTTCTCCTAAGACAGTACCCAGCTCAAATGTAGGGATGGTAAATGGTCCCAAAAAGTATGAATAGAGTGAGACAAAAAAGAAAAATTGCACACAAGCATAGAGTTGTCAATGTTGCCATGGTAGGTAACATGGACTCATTTCCTCTGGAACCATTGGCAAGTCATGACTTGCCACCCAGAATTGTTCATCTTGTGGACTGTAATCACCTCTCACTTCTGACTTGTGTGTTCATGGGCCAAGTGGGCTCCCACATGAGATAGTGGGACTCAGATATAGTGGGACTCTGAGTGGGACTCAGAAAAGTCCCTGAGTGAGAAAGTGAAAAGACCCACACTGTAATGATGCCAGAAGCAAGATGCCAGCTAGGAGGGATGTATCTGAATTCGGAGGACATTGTCTACAGTAGCCGAGCTGAAATCAGAGATGCGCTGAGGGTGTGTAGTGCAGCCCACCAAAGGCATTTGTCTACCCCTTTGTATTTGACTACCGTGTATTCTGTCTATTCAAAGGATCATATACGTTTTCTCTTAATTTGGGAAGTGTTTATAGTGCTTTCATAGGTATAAAAGGAGTACCTGTGCCAGTAATCTTGTTTTACTTCAAATAATTAGGATGAGTTGAAATGGTGTTCTTTTTTTAAGATTAAGGTTTATTCACTACTCTAATAAAGAGAGCAGATCATATATGGTTGTAATGTTACAGGATTGCTGAGCACCACCTTTTCACAGACTTATTCCTATACTCCAAATACCAACTTTATGCTATTACATATGCTAATACAAAGATGTAAGTATTGTTTTTAATGGTATCCCTGACATCTTTGTTACTATATCTGCAATGGTTCCACACTCTAATTTTATAATCTTAGACACTTTTTTGTTGCTATGAGTGGTCTTTTTTTTTCTTTTCAAGTTTTTACTTAAATTCCAGTTAACACAGTGTAATATTAGTTTCAGGTGTAGAATTTACTGCTTCACCACTTACATACAACAGCTGGTACTCATCACAACAAGTGTCCTCCTTAATCCCCATCACCTATTTCATCCATCCCCCCACCCGCCTCCCTTCCAGTAACCGTCAGTCTTTTCTCTACATAGTCAAGAGTCTGTTTCAGGGCGCCTGGGTGGCTCAGTCGGTTAAGCGTCTGCTGTTGGCTTAGGTCATGATCCCAGGGTCCTGGGAATGAGCCCTGCATCAGTCTCCCTGCTCCACGGGGGTTCTGCTTCTCCCTCTCACTCTTCCTCTGTGCATGCACACTCTCTCTCTCAAATAAAAAAATAAAATCTTTTTTTTTTTTTTGAAGAATTTGTTTCTTGGTTTTCTCTTCTTTTTCTCCCCATATGTTAGTTTTCTTAAATTCCACATATGAGTGAAATCATGTGGTATTTATCTTTCTCTGACTTATTTCACTTAGTGTAATACTCTCTAGCTCCATCCACATAAGTGCAAATGGCAAGATTCCATTATTTTTTGTTGGCTGAATAACATATTATATCTATATAATGGAATCCCTGACATCTGGTGTGTGTATAAATAAACGTACACCACATTTTCTTTTTCCATTTATCAACTAATGGACATGTGGGCTGCTTCTTTCTTTCTTTCTTTCTTTCTTTCTTTCTTTCTTTCTTTCTTTCTTTCTTTACACGTGGGCTGCTTCTATATCTATTGTTGATAATGTTGCTGTAAACATCAGGGTACAGGTACCCCTTCAGATCACTGTTCGTATCCTTTGGGTAAATACCTAGCAGTACAATTGCTGGATCTTAGGGTAGTTCTATTTTTAACTTTTTGAGGAACCTCCTTACTGCCTTCCAGAGTGGCTGCACCAGTTTCCATTCCCACTAAGAGTGTAAGAGGGTCCCCCTTTCTCCACATCCTCGCCAACACCTGTTGTTTCTTATGTTTTTAATTTTAGCCATTCTGACAGGTGTGAGGTGATTTCTCATTGTAGTTTTGATTTGTATTTCCCTGGTGATGAGTGATGTCGAGCATCTTTTCATGTGAATATAGATGTTTTTTGATGGACTTACTCTGGTTTCCCCTTTGGTCTTCTAATTGCCTGGAAAAAAAGTCTCATTTACTGGAAATAGACATCATTGACTTACTCAGTTTTTCCTCTGGGCCTTTTAACTAGCACAGATAATTCCATGAATAACCCATTGTTTTAAAATTATTTCAGCCTTTTTTTTTTTTTCCCACAAGAAACCTTTCTAATCCAAAAGTGATGGTGGGGTACATAAGCTCCACCTAAAAGCAATGGCTAGAAAGCATTAATTTAAAATATGGGAAGCACTGCTCCTGCCACCCTTATCCGTGGCCAAATTGATTCTTTTATCACTTCACATGCAGTTTGATTATAAAATCCCACCTGAAACTAGAGCAAATGCAGAATATGAATGAGATTGGCTGGAGCTACCACAGTTATACAATAGTGTTCATTAACAGAATTATATCCTTGAGAGCCAGATGATAAACATATTTCTAGTTGAATACAAACTCTGATTAATTGTTAGAGGCTTCTTGCAAGTCTGTGCCGAAAGGCTTCCACTTGTGCGCTAAATGAATAAGCACTCCTTTCCTAGTTATTGACATATGCAAGGGCACACCGTAGGGTAGTGGCTGTTTCTGAGCTAAATATTCACACACCTTGCCCTGGAGTAACTTCAATCAGGGAACCCAGTTCCACCACTAACTAGCTGGGTAAACTTGGCCAATTGATCCCTTGTGCCTTTTTCTTTATTTATTTTATAGGATTAATGCTAGTACCTCTCTAAGGATTTTTTTTTTTTTTGAGGGGAAGGGGTGGTGAATAAATGAAACAAATTTAATAAGTTGCTTAACAGAGTACCTAAAAAAAATTAAGGAATTGTAATGTTGTTATAATTATAACAACCACGGCCGTGAAAGCCACCAACATCACTTTTGTCTGAGCTAAGAACTTTACATCTTTTATGGGTTTTTTTGTTTTTTCCTTCTTTGCAACAATAATAAAAAATAGTTATTTTTACAAATAGATAAATGAAGACAACTAACTGTTGAGAGTGTTATGTTGCCTTACATATGTTCAAAAAGTTAATTTTGGGGGCGCTTGGATGGCACAGAGGTTAAGCGTCTGCCTTCGGCTCAGGGCGTGATCCCGGCGGTATGGGATCGAGCCCCACATCAGGCTCCTCTGCTGGGAGCCTGCTTCTTCCTCTCCCACTCCCCCTGCTTGTGTTCCCTCTCTCGCTGGCTGTCTCTATCTCTGTCGAATAAATAAATAAATAAATAAATAAATAAATAAATAAATAAAAACTTTTAAAAAAAGTTAATTTTGGCAGAAGTAAAAACAGATATGTGATTTATATGTGAGTATAGTTACATTTGTTATCCTAAGCATGTGTATATTCATTATTGTAATAAACACATGTATTTGTGGCATAAATAAAATTGATATGTTTTTGTTTGAACAGATATTTCTTAAAGCTCTATGTGTATTATCTGAACTTGAGATCAGTTAAATGAATATAGATACTACCCTATGACTGGAAATTTTCTTAGAAAAATTTTACAGGTTATTTCTTTTAGTAAAAAGGTAATGAAGTCATTTGAACCATTGAGAAACATAGATATTAAGTATGTTCATATTAAAATTGTCAGAATATTAGTCAGAAATATTTTTATTGTTATCATAGGCAACAATAAAAATTACAATTAAGCAAACACTTCGATTGATCGATCGATCAATAGATATCTCTCACCTGTCTGAATGGGTGTTGGGAGTAAATAAGTTAATGATAAGAGAACTCCTAAAATTTCAACCTTCAGGGACACTCAAAGAAAAATATACCAATAAAATGTATTGGCTCTGCACTGTTAAAAATCCCCATGCCCATATTCTACTTGAAGGTAGATGAGGACCACTTTGCACCACCATTGAAAGAGTGTTCTTTCCCACAGCATTGTTACCTGGCTTGACCTTGTGGTTTGTTTTGGTCAATGACCTGCAGGCAGAACTGGCAGTTTCTGTATTCTTGTGATATTAAAAGAAATATGTGTTTCCTTAAAAGAAAGTGGTCTCATGACAATGGAGAGAATTAAGAAAGTGAATTGTGTAATAATTTTAAGCCTAGAGAATGTTTATAGTTAAGAGAATTGTAACTATTAATGATTTTAAGTAGTAAAAAATAGTATGAGATGATGGTCACCCCAACTATAGGGTTTGCCTGATTTGGGATTTCTTTCCTTTGTTTTCTCAACCTGTTTCATTTGGGCTCTCTCCAGAGGTGGAAAGTTCCTCCCAGCTGTACTAATTTATTCCATTCTCTCTTTCTTTCCCCAATGTCAAACATAGTTCTGGAATTTCCTTTACATACCCCAAATATTTTTAAGAAGCTTGACTAAATTCTACACATCTACTTATCATCGTAAGAACTTTATTAGTAATACCAAAATGGCAGAAACTTTAAAATAAACGTCCTTCTCTTAGCACATAGCAAGTTTGAAGACTGTGGCTTTTTTCCCTATCGTTCTTTATAAGAATAAAAGAGCACTTTATAGATTGATTTTGCCTGGAACAAGCTATCCTTTTATTCCCTTTTTTTGAAAGCAGAAATGCCCACAGGAAGGTTTGGCTTATATATTAATACCGAAATTTGCTTTTCTTTTCCTTTAATTTCAGGTTTGCAAGAGACCTTTGAGAGGATCTAAAATAATGCCATTTTCTCTTTCCCAAAACAAAATTGCCAGGTCTTGCAGTGGATGATAAATTTCAGAACTTTGGGTTGTTCAGTTACCTCCATGCTGACTTAACAACATTGAACTATTACCCATTTTAATGAATGTTTTCATTATATTTTTGGATTTTAGTTACATGCATAAGCGGCCTCCACTTACGCTTCTAAAGCTAAAAACAAGAGTAAACTAAGGACAACACAGTTTTATTTCAGAAGTTATAAAAATTTAATTTAAATCCTGTAACTCTTTAGTAGAAAAGCAACAGCTATGTATATAGAGTAGGTGAAAAGTAATCACGGGGAGAACAATGTGTATGTGTAGTGTAAAATTACAATGAACACTGATGAAGATATAAATAAATAAGCAGTATTCAGAAATGGTGTGAGTTGATTGGCAAAGATGTATTACAGTAGGATTAGTCACAGATGCAAATAATTTACAGGATAATTAGAAAACCTCTTCGGCATATTGACTGACCATTAAAAACTAAATTCATTTTAATAAATCTATAATTATGATTCTGTGTATGATGGATTTGTTTATGAGTCTCCTTCTCTCCCATCTCCGTACTCACACATGCATGTCCTTCACAGATAGAAAAGCACAAAGGTGCTTCAGTTTTAGTGGTTTCTTGTTGTTGATGATGTTGTTGCTGTTGTGATTGTCGATGTCCTAATCATAATGAGAAAAATTGAGTGGTGATTCAAATTAACAAGCATATTGACCAACATTTTCTGGAAACAAGTAAAACTGCCCTCATTTCCCCCAGGTCCTTTAAAACTCATCTTCCATTTAACGTTTTTGCATAAGGCGTGTTCCAATGATATAAAAGCTATGCAAAATTTGTCAAAAATTGTCAAATATGAAGAGGTTTTTGAAATCTTAATCTTATGATTTATTGGTTGAGCTTTCTGGTAGCTTATTCATTGATCAGGTCACAGTGATATTTTTCCCCGCTTTAAGATCTAGCAACAGGATTACATTAGTGTTCACCAGAAGATGGTCTTTCTTCCATCTTTTGGTTACACCATATTTTATGAAATTCAAAAAGTCAGTTGACCAGTTGACTAAGTGATGAATCTAATATCAGTTCAGCATAACATTTAATTGTGTTCAATGTCTAACTTTTTGTGATGTGAATTTGTTGGATCGGTATATCAGGGAAATTTTGAAACTTCATCTAAAAATGTTTTGACACTGGCTTTAGAAAGCAATATTAGCACTTTCTTTGAGAAATATTCTGATATGGAGACATAGACTTGAAACTATTAAGACAATTTACATTTATGTTCAATTAGAAGTTCTAATTATCCTATCTAAATCTGAGAAATCTGCTCACTGAATATGAAATACCAACTAGTTATTATATATTTTTGGCACTCAAAATATATATGTACATTTAAGTACTTATTTGATATATTTGAAAATAGAATTACATTTGGAGAGACATTAAGAAAATTACTAATTGATATTGATATAAAAATTCCAGCATATGCTTCAGTAAAGATTTCTTTCAGAAGTAAATAAGTTTTTATAACTCTCCTTAAGAAGAATTTTTTAGATATATTTTGTATGTTTATATATCCTATGTACAGTAGTTTCTAATTAAATACAATACTAGGGGCGCCTGGGTGGCTCAGTTGGTTGAGTGAGTGCCTTCGGCTCAGGTCATGATCCCAGGGTCCTGGGATCAAGCTCCGCATTTGGCTCTCTGCTCAGTGGGGAGTCAGATTCTCCCTCTGCCTCTGCCACTCTCTCTCTCTCAGGCTTTCATGAATAAATACAATAAAATCTTAAAAATAAATAAATACAATATTAATCACAGATGATAATTTTTAAAGTCTACAATCAATAACCTTATTTTTAATGTCAAAATTTTGTATGTCGATAAAGATAAGATGGCTGGATGGTGAAAATATGAAAATAATAATAAAATTGGCTATTACTCTGAAATAAACACTTTATGTTTTGTGTGTACACTGTTTTCATTTCTAAATAATTTTACATCGGATACATTATTTTCAAATATTTAAACACTTACTGATGTCAAAATGCTATCCAGATGTAGTAACCAAAAATTTAGAGCAGTTATTCAGTGTTAAATTAGATAAAAAGAATACAAAACAAATTGAAAAAAAGACAATTTTGCTTAAAGTCCTTGCACTAAATTATAAGATAACTGGTTTAGGAAATATTTTGGAAAAATACATTAATAAAACTTTCCTGCTGGTAAGTTTTTTCCAAAAACAAAACAAACTCATTATCTGGTTGGAGGAACCTCTTATAGCCACTGAAAGTATTTTATCACTGGGAACTTAATTGTAAACTGCAAATGTTGGGTATGAAAATTCTTAGTTATAAGCATTTGATAGTTAAATGCAAAATGTTAAAACTTTGTAGCTGGAAGAAATCTTAGCAGTCTTCTAAAAAAACATGTACATTCACATCAGTATTACTAAACAGAAGCCTCAAGTAGGGCACATCTATTCAAGAGCTTCCCTTTCCTCCCCCTCTCTTCATAGCAATCCAACTGTGTTAAATCATGCAAAGAGAAAACGAACAAATAATTCACTTCAAGGCTGGAAATCAATGTTGCAGAATACCTGAGAGATAGAGGCCACTCATCAGCAAGCCCAACCAGGCATTAAGAAATTAATGCTGAATAACCAAGAGGATAGGAACCTGCTGTGGTTGTTTGGTTCAACGCTTCATGGGGTTTGGCTCACACAGAGCACATATACTTCAGAAATGTGAGGTGGATGGTACTTTCTTACTTAAGTCTTCGTTGTGTCTTTGAAGCAGTAATTGGTTGTTGAAATGAGTTGCTCACAATACACTTAGAATTTAATACCCCAAAGTGTAGGCTAGAGAGGACTGGCTGTTATTTTTGCTTTAAAAGTGGTGGCTGAGTTTGTGTTGTTGACGTTTAAAGCACTCTTGGAAAAACAGAAAATTCTGGGACTGGAACAAAGAATTACAATTCCCCTAGAACATATTTGGGGTGGGGGAAAAGAGATCTAAAACTTGAAACTTGAAAAGGGTTAAAGCAGACAGTGTATCTGAAAAAGCTCAGAAGACTTCTTTTATTCTCTCTCCAAACATCCCTTTTGTTTTGTTTGAGCTAACAGTCCCAGATGGGAAGAAGCACGGCATCAACTCAAAAGAAACCACAGCTCTCTTTATTTTTCAATCACTACGCAGATGCTTTTAGATTTCTTCTGAGTATGGGCATCTTTCCACAGAATTTAGAAATATTTTTAATAAGATTCTACACAATGTAAGTATCTAGAAAGAAATCCAAAGCTATTAATATTTGCAAATTGTGTGTTCTTACTTATTTCAGTACACCTAAACCACTTCAACTTTTGTTTATGCAACTTCATTGCACAGAGCACAAGATGAGTATTATTAATCTGCAGAAAATTTGCTCTCAAATACCAAATGGAATAGGAATATATAAATGCCAGTCAATGTGCGGTACTTTTTTGTCGTCTGTGTTTTTTTTATCTACCTCTATTTGGTTTCAAAAATGGCAATCTTAGTGATGGCAAATATTCGACTGTGACAAAGTTTGAGTTACGTAATACAAAAAAAAAAAAACAGAATAATTTCCTTTCTCGTGTTCAAGGATGTTAGAAATGTCAATTTGGATCAATACATAATCAACATAATTGATTTTGGGTGATATTTAAATTGCATCCAAATATTCATTGAACACGTTTCGGACACACAGACTTCTTCGATGATATGCAAACATCTGAACATGCTTCTCTCTTAAAGAAGACACTTGCGTCCTCTGTCTAGAATTCTCTTTCCAGATATGTGCATGTCTTTCTTCCTGAGCTCTTTCATGTCTTTACCACAACACTACTTATAGCTGCATAGCTTGTGGCCTGCACACTCAGAGGCATCGTTCACATAGATTACAGTGTGCATGATGCTCTCTGAAGCACTTGACGGGGCAACTCTTATAACATATATAGACATATATCATCCTGTGAAAAAGACCCACCCTAAGTACTATTTAAAACTGAAACTCCCCTCTCCAATGCTCCCTTTCTGCTTCCCTTCTTAGGATAAATCTCCATAGTACAGGCAACGTATTTACCTTAATGTTTTTGCTTGTCTCCCTTTTTAGAATGTAAGCTCCGTGAAGGTATGGGTTATTGCCTATTTTCCTATAGATACATTTTTAGCATCTATAACAGTGGTAAATGTTTATTGAATAAGCAAACAATTGGTGCCATATCTTATACTGATTATTTAATTGATGGGGAGACAGGGTAAGAGAGACAGAGACAAAGACAGAGATAGAAGGAGCGAGAGAGTGAGAGAGATTTAACTTAATCTTATGGTGCAGATGAGAAAATAGACAAGGACAAACTTCAGGGGCACCTGGGTGGCTCAGTCCGTTAAGTGTCTGCCTTCAGCTCAAGTCATGATGCAGGGTCCTGGGATCCAGCCCCGAGTTGGGCATCCTGTTCAGTGGGGAGTCTGCTTCTCCCTCTCCCTCTGCCCCCATGCCCCCACTCATGCTCACTCCCTCTCTCTCAAATAAGTAAATAAAAAACTTTAAGAAAAACCCTTCATATCAGGAAGACAAAGACAACAATCAAGTAAGATTCATGACATAGATATAGTAAGTACTGTGGATGTATAACAAAGTAACAGCACATAGGGGCTAATTCAGAAGTCATAAATAAAGATACATTTCAGATAAAAAAATGAGTATAATAATTTAGGATATTCCCATTCTTCTTGACATAGTCACTACAAAGAAATTTTATTCTCTTGGAATGATGGCAAAAGAGGAGGTTTATAGCTGAACAGGGCTAGCAAGTTCCTTCCTTGGTCAACTCAAGTATGTGTTTAAAAAAAACCCATCTGACCATGACTATGTTTCTCATGGGGGATTTTATAGTTATGCTAGTATATAAGGGATAATTGGACAAGAACAAATTTAAGGAATTATTAAAATGTTTATTTCACTGATAATAAGAAACTTTTAGATAAAATTGATTGCCACTTACATGGGTATATTACAATTAAAATAGTAATTTAGCCAGTTAGCGATTTTTTTTTGTTTCTATTCACAAGATACAGAATATAATATCTGTCATTATTTTCATTTTTCTACATGAGGTGATTGACTAACAAGTATGAGAATTGAAAAGATATATGTGCATTAAACTTCAATAAAAAATCCTTTGTATGTGTTCATTATTGGAGATTTTGTAACTTAGGGATAGTAGGCTAACACAATAATAATTTTTAAAACTTTGATCTTGAATGTGATAGGAAAATACTAAATAAGACTAAAAGACATCAGAATCCCTTACTAAAATTTAAATCCTGTTAAATTATTCTGTTACAGTAGCAGAATGTCAGGGCGCCTGGGTGGCTCAGTCAGTTAAGTGTCTGCCTTCAGCGCAGGTCATGATCCCAGGGTCCTGGGATAGAGCCCCATGTCGGGCTCCCTGCTCAGTGGAGAGACTGATTCTTCCTCTCCCCCCTGCGTGTGCTCTCTCTCTCTCTTGCTATCTCTCTCAAATAAATAAATAAAATCTTCTTTTAAAAAAAAGAAGCAGAATGTCTTTTAAAGAAATAAAGATTGACTCAAAGTATAATCTGATATTTCAGTAAAAATGTTGATAGGCTCTAAAATGATCATGTTAGTATTTTAACTAATTCCTTATTTTTATGCACTTTACATTATCAGAAAAAATGGTCTTAGGTGATTTCAATATGCCATTTAAGTTATTATTGTTTGTGATAGACCAAAAACTATTAAAAAATGGTTTTTGTCAGACAAAGACTCAAAATATGGTCTTATAAAAACTTCTGTTTACACAAAATGATTAGCAAGACATTGTAAAAGCTTTCTGGAGTAACTAGGTCTATAATAAGAAGTTAACCTGACTATAATCATTTTACTTTCACATTTTACTGGCTACTAGGAGACTTAGTTAGGGGCACGTAACTGTGGTTAGCACGGATGGTCCATAATAATTCTTTAAAGGGCTCTAAAAATACAAAGGGATGGGTTGATATTGATGTTCACATGAGATTTCATTTCAAAAAAATTCTAAGCATGTTTTTTCTTACTTTTCTGTCTTTTCCTAATTTCTTCTTTTAATTTTTAAATATTTTCCTTTAATATTGAAAAAAATGTGACTTCCAACTGAAACACATGATTTTGCCAAGAAATGCAGTATAATTGTACTAAGATGATTCTAAATAGTCTCCATATGCATTTTAATATGGACACATTTTGCATGTGCTTATTTGATTGCACAATTAATATTCCTTTAAACACATAATTTCCTATTGTGTAATTTTTTGAGTTGCATTTTGACAAAAGCTTCTTTCTACAAATGCATTCAAATGCAAACCATATCATATATCTGATAGTGGTTTAGTATTTTGAACCTATTTAAATTACTACAAAAATCCCATTTACCTATTACCATTAGTTATTTATTTAATGACTCATGTCAGACAGCCTACAAACATATCCACTTTTATTTTTATTTTTTATTTTTTTTAAGATTTTTATTTATTTATTTGACAGAGAGAGAGAGACAGCCAGCAAGACATGTAACATAAGCAGGGGGAGTGGGAGAGGAAGAAGCAGGCTCCCAGCAGAGGAGCCTGATGCAGGGCTCAATTCCAGGACTCTGGGATCACGCCCTGAGCCGAAGGCAGACACTTAATGACTGAGCCACCCAGGTGCCCCAAAATGAACATATCCACTTTTAAAATGCTTTTTAAGACTTTGCATGCAGCTAATTCTCTGAGAGATTTTATGAAATGAAAATGTATGTATGCTGTGCTTGTAGATGTAATTGTAGGTATCTGAAGCACAGAGTCTAGGATGGGTCCTTAGATTGTGGATTTGGGTCATGAGCTCCAGACTGATTCTGTGGATTCTGAGGGTTATGATTTGGGGGCACAGTTTGAGAAATACTGAAAAACATAGTCAGTATTTTCACCTGTTAGGTTATAGCTTCAATATGTTCATAATCTATCAACTACACTTAGAACATTTCCTCTTCTTTATCACCTTAGTAGGACTTTTGTATTCCTAGGGGCTTCAAAAGATGTTTGCTATCAGATTATTGCTTTCGTACTTAATAAATCTTTTATTGCTGAATTAAGGCATTTTGTAGGGCTTCAACTTTTGAAAGTGCTTAATATGAGACAGCACAGGGAGAAAAAGAAACAATAGAAATAGACATGGTCTAATAAAACACAGAAGAAGTTTAAAGTAAGATGTAGTCAGCACATTAATTGCAGTAGATAATTTTTTCAAGGAATTTGAGACTTTATATATAATAGCTATGTCGGCAACGATTAAAGGAAATCTATACTTTATAAAATTTTGGTGGAACTTAAATTTATATTTTCTGCTGGACAATAAACCAATATAAATCAAGGAGCTTACAAATTCCAAACCCTATATCAAAGTAATACTATGTTTTTGTGTGACTCCTACAGAAATAACACAATGTCATCTACTGATATATTATTTAAAATAGCAGTTTTTCAGAAGTAACTTAATAAAACATAGAGAATAATTATACAAATTTTAGTAAAATTTAGTAAAATTATACAAATACTGAAATACAGTATTTCAGAAGTAACTTAACAAAACATAGAGAATAATTATACAAATTATACAAATATATATATACATATATACATATGATATAATGATTTAAATACTGTTTTCAAAGAATATTTAATATCAAGGGAAATAGTCTTAAAGAATTCCAAAGAAAAAATAAGAAAAATGTATAAAATATGACTACCTTTTTAAAAACAGTAATATATACACACGCATATGTGTGTAAGAATACATTGTTTTTATAGGGGATATTGCTTACAGTTGTGATTTAAATGAGTGATTTAAGATATCTTTTTGTATTTCTCATTGTTTTGTGTGTTTTATACATTTCACAAATATTAAAAATAAATGTTAAAAAAATTGCCCCATTATTGAAAAACATTTGTTTGTTTTCTAAACATTCTCCCAAATTCCAATAAGTATTTCTCTTAAGTAGAGCCTAAGACTTTCAGTTGGAGAATTAAATCAGAAATGCTTCAGAATTAATGCTATGAAGAATTATAAACTAGAACAAAATGTCTAAAATTCCAATATGAAAGCCACATTTATCACCAATTTCATATATTACACATTCATGTTTATTTTACGTGCTTAAAATTATTAATCTCTTCATAATTTTATATAATAATATTGATCAGTCAGTTAAAACTTAGTATCAGGCCTCCTCATAAGTGACTTACATATTTTAACTCATCTAAATCTTAAGACAAACTGAGGAGACAGATCCAGAATTAGTGTCAAACTAGTGAGGCCCTCAACTTGGTGCAAAATGGTGACCAAAATAATCAGTAATTAAGTAACATTTTATTGCAATAAAAAAAATAAAAATCAATGCAAGAAAAGTTGAGATGAGGAAATCAACATTTTGAATAAAGGCAGGATCTATATTACTGATTTTTCTGTTTGCCTCAGACTCCAATATGACTCGACATGGCACTACTAGCAAGTGTGTACTTAAATTATTATCAGCATTTTTTTCCCATTTAAAGAAACAGAAATAATAAAGATGAGGTGACTTGCTGTGATCATACATCCAAGTAAGAATTGAACTGAGAAAAACACACTCAGTTTAACTGAAGTCCTTGCCTTAATCACTACACTAAAGATGACACCTTTTTAACTGTTTACTTTTAATGGAACTTATTTTGACTTTTCCCTGTTTTTCTGTCCTCTGTGGACTGTATTCTTTCTTTCTTCATTTTTTTCTGTGCCCATGGTGCTATTACCTTCTTTGTATTGGAAGATGGTGGGTGTCACAACCCAAGAGTATTAACTCTAACACAGGACTACATATTAAAGACTTAAAAAAAAAAAAAAGTAAAGACTTTTTATATGTCTATTCTCCTGGTAAACAAAAAAGAAAAGAGAGATTGATCATTCCCTCACTTCTAGAAAGGAGATATAGAACTCACTCTGGGGGTATATAGCAATATAGAAATAATGTGTCTCAAAGCATAGTCAATTAATAATACTAGAAGCTTAGACTTTAAATAAAACATTTGAGCATATGCTAGATCTACACTTATAAATATCTTCATTATGTAAGACAAACAACTTCATAGTTTGTATTTGTACATTATTTGCTAAGATCCAAAATAAGATACAAAAAATAATAGTTAAACTTGGTCAAGGCATTATATATGTTTTGCAAAAAATACAAATATCTTATTTTCACTGCCCTCAGAGTTACTTACACTTATCTATTTGACATATAAGATAAATATCAAGTTTATATATGTTTGAGAAATGCATATAAAGAAAAGCGTGACTAAAAATAATTATGATCAGGCCAGATTTTCAGATATCAAGTTTTTCTTATCAGTTAATTTATATGATACCAAACAAGATCCTTTCTAGTTAGAACATATATTTGTAGAGTTATTTTATTATTGTAGTAGGTCAACCTAAAGCACTCAATAATTCTCATTGCTGTTGTATTACATTTAAGAAGAGAACCAAAATAAATTATATTTTTTATTGTGTTGGGTCTAGTGATCCCAATGTTTCTTTTTCTCCCTCATTTTAGAAAGAGACCTAACCTTTGGGATGCAGTGAAGGTGGTTATAAGCGGGAAGTATGTAGCAACGCAGGCCTACTTGAAGAAGCAAGAAAAGTCTCAAACATACAAACTAAACTTACACCTAAAGGTGTAAAAAAAGAATAACAAATAAAACCCAAAGCTAACAGAAGAAGAACAATAATAAAGATTAGAGCAGAAATAAATGATATAGAAACAAGCAAACAAAAACAACAAAGCAGAACAGATCAACGAAAGTAAGAATTAATAAAATTGGTAAGCCCCTAGCCAGACTTATCAAAAGAAAGAGAGAAAGGACCCAAATAAATAAAATCATGAATGAAAGAGGAGAGATCAAAATCAACACCACAGAAATACAAACAATTACAAGAGAATACTATAAAAAATTATATGCCAACAAATTGGGCAATCTGGAAGAAATGGATAAATTCCTAGAAACATGCAAACCAAAACTGAAACATGAAGAAGTAGAAAACTTGAACAGACACATAACCAGCAAAAAAATTGAATCAGTAATCAGAAACCCCCCAACAGACAAAAGTCCAGGGCCAGATGGCTTTTCACTGGAATTCTAGCACACATTTAAAGAAGAGTTAATGCCTATTCTGAAGCTGTCCCAGAAAGTAGAAATGGAAGGAAAACTTCCAAACTCATTTTACGAGGTCAGCATTACCTTGATTCTGAAACCAGACAAAGACCCCACTAAAGAAGGGAATTACAGGTCAATATTCCTGATGAACATGGATGTAAACATTGCCAATAGTATACAGCAAATCCAACAGTACATAAAGGAAGTATTCACCATGATCAGGTAGAATTTATTCCTGGGCTGCAAGGGTGGTTCAATATTGGCAAATCAATCAACGTGCTATACCACATCAATAAGAGAAAGGATAAGAACCATATGGTCCTCTCAATAGATGCAGAAAAAGCATGGGACAAAATACAGCATCCATTCTTGATAAAAGCCCTCAACAATTAGTGATAGAGGGAACATAATATCATAAAGGCCAAATACAAAACACCCACAGCTAGTTTCATCTTCAATGGGGAAAAACTGAGAGCTTTTCCTCTTACAGTCGGGAACAAGACAGGGATGTTCACTGTCACCATTACTATTTAACATAATACTGAAAGTCCTAGCCTCAGGAATCAGACAACAACAACAACAAAATAATAAAGAGCATCCAAATTGGCAAGGAAGAAGTCAAACTTTCACTCTTCGTAGACAACATGATACTCTACATAGAAAACCCAAAAGATTGCACCAAAAAATTGCTGAAACTGATACACAAATTCAGCAGAGTCATAGGATACAAAATCAACATATAGAAACCTGTTGCATTTCTGTACACCAATAATGAAGCAGCAGAAAGAGAAATCAAGGAATTGATTCCATCTACATTTGTACCAAAAATCTAGGAGATACCTAGGAATAAACCTAACCAAAAAAATAAAATATCTGCACTCTGAAAACCTAAATAGAAAACTTATTAAAGAAATTGAAGATGACACAAAGATATGGAAAAACAGCGACCTGGGTGGCTCAGTTGTTTAAGCACTCAACTCTTGATCTCAGCTGAGCTCTATGCCCCCCTCCCTCCCTCTCTAAATAAATAAATAAATATATAAATAAATTCAAAATGGATGAAAGGCCTAATAATGAGACAAGAAACCATCAAAATCCTAGAAGAGAACACAGGCAGTAACCTCTATAATGTTGGCCATAGCAACTTCTTACTAAACAGATCTCTGGAGGCAAGGGAAACGAAAGCAAAAATGAACTATTATGTCTTCATCAAGATAAAAATCTCTGCACAGTGAAGGAAACAATGAACAAAACTATAAGGTAGCTTATGGAATGGGAGAAGGTATTTGCAAATTGCATATCTGATAAAGGATTACTATCCAAAATCTATACAGGACTTATTTAATTCAACCACCTAAAAACCAAATAATCCAGTTAAGAAGTGGGCAGAAGACATGAATAGACATTTTCCCAAAGAAAACATCCAACTGGCCAACAGACACATGAAGAGGCTCAACATCACTCATCACAGGGAAACACAAATCAAAACCTTGATAAGATATTACCTCACACCTGTCAGAATGGCTAAAATTAACAACACAGGAAACAACAGATGTTGGTGAGGTTTTGGAGATAGGGAAATCTTGTACGCTGTTGGTGGAAATGTGAACTCGTGTAGCCATTCTAGAAAACAGTATGGAGGTTCTCCAAAAAGTTAAAAATAGAACTACCCTATGATGTAGCAATTACATTACTAGGTATTTATCCAAAGGACACAAAAATGCAGATTCAAAGGGATACATGGACCCTGATGTTTATAGCAGCATTATCAACAATAGCCAAACTACAGAGAGAGCCCAAATATCCATCGACTGACAAATGGATAAAGAGGTGGTGTGTATTATATATATATATAATACATTATATATTATACATTATATACATTATATATATACACATTATATATAATGGAATATTACTCAGCCATCAAAAAATGAAATCTTGCCTTTTGCAATGACACCAGTGGAGCTAGAGTGTACTATGCTAAGCAAAATAAGCCAGTCAGAGAAAGACAAATATACCACATGATTTCACTCAAATGTGGAATTTAAGGAACAACACAGATGAACATAGGGGAAGGGAAAAAAAGAGAGGTAAGCAAACCATAAGAGACTCTTAATTATAGAGAACAAATGAGGGGTTGCTAGAGGGGAAATGGGCAGGGGATGGGCTAAATGGGTAATAGGTATCAAGGAGGGCACTTGCAGTGATGAGCACTGGGTGTTATATGTAAGTGATGAATCACCAAATTATACTCTCAAAAATAACTAGAATTTAAATATAAATTTGAAAAAAAGGACCTAAATATCATACTGTACAATTATATAATAAAAACATGGAATTTCTTTATGTATCATTTTCACAAAGTTTACTTTTCCTCTTATTTCAAAGTTAACACTAAAGAAAGTCTAATGTTCTCGGTGCAAGATTAAAACATTTTGGTGTAGTAATCTGAGATATTCATTAGCAACAATGACAGTGATATTTTTCATATAAGAACAAAGAAATAAATTTGAATGGTAAATTCAATACATGGTCTTATAATATAATTGGTGTCAGGGGGATTTTCTCAAAATCTTACTTATTTCATACACTGCAAAAAAGAAAGGTATTTCCAATTAATGTATCTACAAAAATTAATATTTTAAAAATGATCTTAGAGCTTCAGAAAAATAATTAATATTAATTAAAATAAAATGGATCTTAACACTTGGCATGCTTTCTTAGATTAAGTCAACTTTGGGACGCCTGGGTGGCTCAGTTGGTTAAGTGTCTGTCTTCAGCTCAGGTCATGATCCCAGGGTCCTAGGATCAAGTCCCGCATTGGGCCCCTTGCTCGGCGGAGAGCCTACTTCTCCCTCTGCCTGCTCTGCCTGCTGCTCTCCATGCTTGTGCTCCCTTTTAATAAATAAATAATGTCTTTAAAAAAAAGATTAAGTCACCTTTGAGGGCCGGGGTAGTTCTCAGGTGGAGAAAGCACATGGTCACTGTTAGGTGTGCTCTATTAAAAACATATTACTATTGTGAGAAAGATGTGTTCAGAATTTGTAAAAGTGGGCAATGATCATAAAGTAAGAGATATCACAGAAACCACAGGTTCTTTTTGGACTATACACATTTAAAAATAGTATTTCAACTTTTAAAACGTAGTAATATAACTAGGATAAAGTAGCACACAATTCAAAACTTCAGGTGGCAATGTAGAAGTCAAAATCTTATTAGATTAGAATGTACCAAATAGGATGTAAGGTTTAAAATGTAAAACTTAGTTGAAAAAAATTTCTAGACTGAGAAGTACAATTATTATTATTTTTTTTGGTACATGTTAAGTGCCAAATGTCTAAGTTGTGAGTTGATCCTTCCCCTTGATTGTCCTTCAGTATGAATGGTAAATAAAAAATAACTTTTTATTTGCAGCAATTTGCAGGATTTTTTTTAATTTGAAGATACTGCAGTCATTGTATAAGAAACTGCTTTATCTATATCTTACAGAGCCATGTTGTAATTTTTGACGTCTACTGTTCAATTTTACATTAAAGTAATGGTTCTCTACATTCTTCCATTTTAAAGTTACACATTTATATGTACCTTGGAGGATTAATGAGGGTTCAACTGTAGTTGAACCCAGTTCTGATACTGAATGCTCTTCTTGTCATTAGACACTAATGATTAACTTGGGAAAGGTAGAAGGAACTTTAACAATTAAAACAAACAAACAAAAATCCCAAAAACTTCTTTCCAACCAGCAACTTAATTATATTTGATTAAGTAAGAAATTATAAAATGTTTACTGTATACTAAGTATTAAGCCAAGTATTAAAAAATACATATACAACTCTTTTAGATCATTGTAGTATCACTTACTAAAGCAATCTGAAGGAAAAAAAGTCATAGGCCAATAATGAGTACTAGTTTAGTATTCAGTTCAAAGACTAAATATGTGACACAGTCTAAGTGAATTTAAGTACAGGATTTATAGACTTTTACAACATACCAGTCAAAAATGCCAATTTTTATTGTCTAATGATGATTTCCTCAATGCTTCATAAAGAACTGTCTTAGTTAAATAGGTGTGGCTGGCCTATGTGATGTATTTTTATGAGTTCCAGGAAAACCATTGTCTAAAATATTAACCCAACCACCTATGTGATTTTTACTTAAATTATAACAAAGTGGGACACAGCCTTTAATTTGATAAAGAATGATGTAGGTAGAATTTTAAATATTCTTTGAAAACAAAAACATAATAACAATAATGTACAATGAGTTGTAAATAGACTAAGGTAGAGAGTAGAGCCATTTGGATTTCTCTGTGAGTAAATCCATTCTGAAAAATTAAACTTTATCTTACATTATATTTCTTTCTTGTTCAAGAATGCTCAAGATTTTTCTGAATATAAAATAGTTAAGTCCCTAGGCTCATGGGTGGCTCAGTAGGGTAAGCGTCTGACTTCTGCTCAGGTCATGAGATCAGGGTCTTGGGATTGGGCGCCACATTAAGTTCCCCACTCAGAGGGGAGTCTGTTTGCCCTCCTCCTCTCCCTCTGCCCCTCCTCATGCCATTCTCTCTCTCTCTCTCTCACTCTCTCTCAAATGAATAAATAAAATCTTCAAAAAAAAATAAAGTAAAAGAAAATAGTAAAGTCCTTCCTTCTGGAGAGTATATCTTCTTTCTCAGGCTCAACTGTTTTGCTCAATGAGCTCTTTAGCTACGATAGCAATATTACAGTTACAAAGGAATTCAAATGTATGCTAATCATAGGGATATACATATATGTTGGTTCACTTCCTGCATCTGTTAAGGGAGCACATAGGGAGTCACTGAGGGCACATAACTTCGGCATACATTTTGCATTGTGAAATGTCAATCAGTGGCTTCATCACATTAAAAATTATTTGTACACACATTTTATGAATTTAGCACTTTGCGAGTCATTTTCAATGAATCAGCATGCTGTATTACAGTTTACAAACACTGATAGTGAGACTCTACATGAGTGTAAACTGTTTATAAATTGATCAGCTTGTAGGCACGTAGTAGAACCTACAATTTTAAAGCAATTTTAATAATTCTGAATAAAACTTTGGGAATACAAGTTATCACCCCATTTCTCCTTTTTCTTTTTCTTTTCTTTTTCTTTTCCTTTTTTTTTTCTTTTTTGGCCAGGGTAAACTGAAGGTTATTTTTGGAAATTGATTTTTATTACAGGTTAATTTATCTGTTTGAAAAGTTAGAGACAATTATTTCATGTAACATTTGCTAATTTTGGAGAGATGCTTAAACTGGAGGGAATGTACAGGAATGTGTGTGGTCATTAAATAAAATTAGAACTTTGTATTGAATATTTAGGATTCTTGGGCAGCATTTGCTGCAATGTGCTCAAAAATTAAATGGAAGCAAGAATAAATATCTTGAACAGTGTATTTTCTTGGGGTCCTTACCTCTAGAATTTTTATTTTACTTTTTATGGACGAGTATTTCCAGAAATGAAGTCCCTTAACTTAAACCAGAATCAAGAAAAGATTTTAGTCTTGACACAAAGAAATGAAGGAGCACATCTAAGGGTCTAATTGATCCTTGCACAGTATTTCAACTCTGCTTCAATTCCATACATCATCTGCTTTTTAAAAGACTTTATTTATTTATTTTGAGAGAGAGAGAGAGAAAAGCATGAGCAGAGGGAGGAGCAGAGAGAGAGGGAGAAGCAGATTCCATGCTGAGCAGGGAGCCCTACTGGAAGCTGGGCTCCATCCCAGGACGGGGATCATGAACTGAGCTGAAGGCAAATGCTTAACTGACTGAGCCACACAGGCGCCCCTAATAGCATTCCCTTTTTTCTTCCAACTAACATCTTTTTTTTTTTAATGTATTTTTTCTTTCTTTCTTTTTTAAATTCAATTAGCCAACTCATAGTATCAGATCTTTAGTTTCAGACATGGTGTGCAATAAATTCTCAGTTGTGTTTAACACCCAGTGCCTCATCATTCACTTTTAAAGTTACCTTGGACTTTGCTTTCTTTGCCTTATTGGCATTTTTTTAATTTCAATTTTATGCAAGTCTTGTTGGCTTCTCCTTCTATATTAGATGAAATCGCTTTCTAAATTCTGAAAATATGTTGTTCATTCTCCCATTTCCAAGGTTTTTTGATAATGCTCATCTCCTGTCATTTTCTTTTCCGTTGTCATTATTTTTATGGGCTTTATGTATTTTTATTCATGCCAAATTTTTAGTTGATTAATTAGGTAAGTGGAGATAACAAATTCTATTCCATATCCTTCATGTGTTTTTCATATTTCATTCACTTCTACAGAGGAAGTAGAGATAATCAAATGTATTCCATGTTTCCACATGACTTTTAATATATTTCTTTGTATTATTTATTTTGCAATATGATCTTTCCTTTATTTTATGCATTTGTACGTTTGTGCATGTGTGTGTGTGTGTGTGTGTGTGTGTGTGTGTGTGTGTTTCTCTTTGGAAAATTACAACTTTGGTTTTTAGATAATCCAATGCTTAATTTTTTTGCCTTTAAATTGATATCTTAAATCTTGCCTTTTATTTATAAGTTTGAAAGAATAGTTATTAATGCCTTTTAATGAAAAAATGAGACAATCAACTTGTTTAAAATAACTTTCATGTCTCTTTTCCCAGACTTGGATTTTGTTAATCTTATTCTTTTTTTAAAAGATTTTATTTATGTATTTATTTTATTTGAGAGAGAGAGAGAGCAAGGGGGAGGAGTAAGGGGAGAGGGAGAGAGAGAATCTCAAGCAGACTCCCTGCTGAGTGTGGAACCCAATGGGAGGCTCATTCTCAAGACCCTGAGATCATGACCTGAGCCAACAACAAGAGTTGGAAGCTTAACTGACTGAGACACCCAGGTGACCCTGTTAATTTTATTATTTTAACTGGAGTTCAAACTCAATCTTTCTATTCACTTCTCTTGCTCTTTCTACATTGGTGATTGCCATCTATCTTTTTTAAATTGTTGGTTATTTACCTGCTTCTATAGGCAGGGTTTCTTTGTGATATATGCAAGATAGTCTGAGCCCCAAATGATTAAAATTTAAAAATTTGGAAAATAACTAAATTTTTGTACTTGTCATTCATACAGTTTTATAATTGTCCTAATCTGTATGACTTTCCCATTTATTTGACAAAAATAACTTTGGATGATATTGTGATTGATAAACTCATATGCATCATAAGGAGAAGGGGTTCCCAAAAAGAATGTGATGTAGTTTAACAAATGTTATATGTATTCACTGTGTTTAATAATGTACCTTAAACAAAAAACATTTTCAAGTTTTATAACCTATAATTTATCAGGTAAAATACTGCATGTTTGAGGTCCTCAAAACCAGTTCTACATTTGATGACTCACTAGAAGAACTCATAGAACTCAGCATATGGTCATACTTACAGCTAAGATTCATTAGAATGAAATGATACAAAGCCAAATCGGCACAGGGAAAAGGTAGATGGGGCAAAGTGCAGAGGAAATTAAATGCTAGCTTCCAAGAGTCTTCTCCCGGTTGAGTCACAAAAAATGTGCTTAATTCTTCTAGCAAGTAGTGACAATGCATATGAAATGTCCCGGGTTTTCACTGAGGACTGATCACATAGGCTCTCTCTGTTTGGCATGTACCAAAAATCAAGACTCGCAGAAGGAAAGCCCATGTTCACCATATTCACCATAAAACCATATTATTCGTACACACACTTTAGGCATAGTTTGAGCATACTCTTATCTGTTCTGCAAATAGTTGGAATCCTCCTGAAATCCTAGTTTCCATATGCCAGCCGAGGGCAAACTCAAAAGCAGGTCTTCCTATGATTATCAGTCTTAAGGCTGCTTTGGTAACTTTTTTCTACACAGTTTCACTAATTTGAATTTAATTCACTAGTGGATGGATTTTATCAAGATGTTTCGTCAAAAGGAATAGGTAAACCTGAAAAAAACAAAAAAACAAAACAACAACAACAAAAAGGAATAGGTAAACCTGTACAGAACAATGCTTTGGAATACTGGCCTCGGAGCTCCAACTTTATAAGATAAAAACCATATTTTTTGGGTGATATTGGCCACCTAACCTAAACTTTGCATTTCCTCACTTATGGAATGAGGTTAATAATGGGCTCAATTGCTTTTTCTTTCATTTCTGTTTGGTTTTTTAAAGTTATTTTTTAATGTTATACCTATTTTTTAATTTGAGTTTAGTTGCCACAAATGTTACATAATTATCAGATGTACAACATAGTGATTCAACTTCTTTATATGTTATGCTGTGTTCGCCACAAGTGTAGCTACTATCTCTCACCATACAGCACTATAATAGCACCGGTATATTTCCTATGCTGTATCTTTTAATCCCATGACTCTTTCATTTTTTTTTTTTTTACTGTACCTTGTCTATGAGCTAATAAAACCACAATTTATCTTTGAGAATACAAGAATATTTTTTGTCTGAAATACATTCTTCATTTTTTAAGTCCTCCTTGTGCGTGTTTTAACCAACATTGTTTACTATAACTTTTTATAACTTTAATTTTCTTTTTGTAGTGTCTATGAACATACTCCTTCTCTACCTCTCATCCTTGTCTGAGGCCACATCTCCCTGGACCTCTGACTCGCTCAGCATAATGTAAGTTCAGGATGAGGAGAACAAGTGGGCTCCACAGGTATCTTTAATACAGATATTTTCCAAATTTCCCTATCACAACTGCGAGACACCTTTTCTAAGAGCATGTGTCTGTGCTATTAATAGTTAATAATGGTTACAACCTTCATCCCACCTTTCTAAACTACCAATAGCCTTAAAGTTCTCCTCAGCTGGACTAAACTGTAGATAAGTTTCTTCTAGACTAGAGGTCCCTGACTTCCCTTTTCTTGGAGCATTTACTTTAGAAAACCTGCAATTCTAGGGGCACCTGGGTGGCTCAGTCAGTTGAGTGGGCTGCCTTTGGCTCAGGTCATGATCCCGGAGTCCTGGGATGGAGCCCCAGGATCCAGTCCCGCATCGTGCCCCATATTGGGCTCTCTGATCAATGGGGAGTCTGGTTCTCCCTCTGTTCCTCATCCCACTCTTGTCTTCTCTCTCACTCTCTCTTTCAAATAAACAAAAAATCTTAAGAAAAAAAAATAAAACCTTCAATTGTAAATTCTGTCTCTGCTCCTTTGAGATGTAAATTTTCTCCCAACCTCGTGCTAGTTTTACAACACAAAAATATCTTTCTCAAGGCTCTGGGAGCTAGCACTTTGAAGTGTAATGATCAAGTTACTGCCACTATCTACCAGTCTCTATGGGAGGGTAGGAGCCTGACATCAGTAAGTACCAATTGGCAACACAGACAGCCTAATGTCATTTATCAACACCCCCCCCCCCCCCGTTAATATCCCCCAGCACTTTTCCACTAGCTCACCCCAGCATTTGTTTCAACACAGTTGAGTTCAAGCTCTCCTCCACTGGGGATATACTGTGTAGCAGTAGTCCAAAATAAAGTCTTCCTTGTCCATTTAACTCTGTCAGGCACAATTTCTCTTTGATACCACCAGGAACTCCCCTTCCAGTTTTGTCCTACAATAGATTCCCTCCGTTTCACATCGTTGGTCATCTTTGTATATAACATACAATTCACTTAATCATAATGTTTATTATTCAATTTTGTTTACCCTTACTATAATGCAAGATTTTTAAGTGTTGGAATTTTTGCTTTCTTTTTTCCCCTCTGATATACCCCTAATGATAGAAGAGTACCTGGAATGAAGTAAGCAGTTAACATTTATTGTATTTAAAATATCCTTTTTAGTTTAAATTTTGGAATCTGAGATGCTTTCTAGTTTTACTGAGGCTAGCTTTACTTTTCTTAAATCATATTCTTGTTTTCAGTTGCTTTCCTAGAATACAGTGGATAAGAAATGTCTTTAATACCACATTATTAACACAGACTGCTATTATATTTTAAAACTAATTAACTTTTTAAATTAAAATATACTTAAGATTTATCTAATTTACTTACTCTTTCATTAAGCAACATTTATTACTTACTTTATGTAATAGTACTTGCTCTAAATAAATATATTTTCCATTGTTCCTTTAAAGTCTGTAGAATATGTGTGTAGAAAGTAAAGTCATTTATTCCTCTTCTTTGACTGAATCCACGCACCTAAATATTAAAAATAATCAGTAGGATTATTCAAATTTGTTTAGGGTGATGACTTTTCATCCCTACCTCGTGACTGCCCCCAACAAACCAATGCCCAGGTTAAGAGTGCCTACGGAATCCCAGCATCAGAGTACAGCTACAACTACACACTTCCGACAGGATGTCACCCCAGAATGCTTCTCAGTTCCAGCCACAGCAGTAGTCATGCTTTAGTTCTACATGAAAAACCATTATTTCTCTTAGTAATGTAGACACAGAATATTCCAGTCTTTCTAGTACTAAAGTATGTTATGAATCAGAGAAATATTTTTTCATCATTAAACTTCATTTGAAGCTACTAAACTGATATAATCAGAGAGACTCTAGTATGCCTTGTTTTTCTGGGTCTTTTCAAAGGGTTAACATGAGGTGCCATGATGGATTTGGCATTTCCCTTGCAAAACACATAAATGAGACTAGCACATACTTGCTTATGGATCTATGTTGCCTCCCATGACTTACAGAAAAATTATTTAAATCCCTATATCTACCGTCTATCTATCTATCTATCTATCTATCTATCCCTTTAAAAACAAGATATTGCTTCTTATCCTCCATAATTTTCCAAGACGCAATTCAAATAAAACTCCTTTTACTTCAGCCACATTCAGTTTTTTTATATTCCTCAAACATAATATATCATTACTTCTCCATACATTTGAAAGTAAGTGTCTCTGTTGCCTAACATCTACTACTCCTTAAAGATACAATTCAAATATCAAACTTACTAGTAGTCTTTTCTAGATCATTCTATCAATCCTGCCCATGTTTTCCAAAGTTCTCTAAAATACCCTTTTTTAAGTTTTATTATAATTGGATATGCATGTACATATTTTTTCAAGTCAAATCTTTAAGGGTAGATAAGATGACTGTTATTTTAGAACTTTCTGAGGGTAAAGAGCTATATTTTTAGGATATAGACTAGTGCCTTACCCATAGAAATCACTTTAAAAAAAGCATTTTTGGATGAAAAAATTAATAAAGAGAACTATATCTATTCATTATTGGTTCATAGTAAGTGATAATCAAGTAAATAGTTATGAATTACCCAGTGAAATTGATTTCTACAAGTATAGTACGTAAAGTTGTACTTGGATCTAAGTTATTGTAGTTGAACTTAGAGTTAGCAATGTTTGGAAAAAAAAGCCAAGAACAATATTAATTTATCTTAATCTCATTTTATTTTTTGAGCATTTTGGCTATAAATGGTAATGTTCTATAAATTGAATACAAATTAAATTTTGTCCCTACCCACCCCACCCTCCCAATTTATATGTTGAAAGCTGATTCCCAGTGTGAGGGTATTTGAAGGTGGGGCCTTTGGAAGGTGATTAGTTCATGTGGGTGGAACCCTGTGAATGAGGTTAGTGCCCATGTAAAAGAGGCGCCATAGATCTCCCTTATCCTTTCCACCATCTGAGGTGGCTCATTGGTCAGCTGTCTGGCTGTATTGGAGGCAGATGCCAGAGCAACAGTAAAGGCACATGCAAGAGAAAACATGGATTAAGACAATGATCCCCCAAATTGGTGACAACTTTTTCCACCAAGAGTCCGGTGAGCCAAACCCTTGATTTATTAAGTCTGCTAAGCTGGGGGTTGGATCACTCAGGGTATTCACTCGTGCCCTCATGTAATTTAATAAAGATGACACATAAGCAGATTCATCAGGTATGAACACACAACATTCTGTTTGGATAATGGCACAGGGGCCTCCTTGCAGAGCGGTAAATACCCATGGTCATCCTATATTGGAAGATAGCTTTTCTCATTGGAGACATTTCAGTGTTCAGTAAACACAGGTTTTGTTGGCTATTATTTAAGTGTTTCTGGGTGAACTAAGTAAGGGTTTCTATGTGTGCTGTAAAATCCTCCAGGCCTCTAGAAGGGACAAAGATGGTGGCCAAATGATTGTGCCAGTGGATACAGAATGTGTCCACCTGGCCTTCAGAAGAGGGAGGTTAGCAATTGTTGTTACCATGGAGTAGATTGCCCTTTGTCCAGGGAATACCCAGGGTACAACAGCCTAATCACCCAGGTGGAAGCCACAGTCAAAGATTTGTGCCACACAACCATTGGGTCCCATTGAGAAATGGTCAATAAATAGCTAGATGGTGCAACCTGTTGGTGCCAAACCAGTTGCTATTCTTTAATATGACAGAAAAACAATGCAGTTCCACAGATATTCATCCCATATTCCTGGTATAATTGGGTTGGTTTTGTTTACAATAATTTTTTGTTTCCAACTGTTCTAAACAAAAGAGTCACAGCACCCAAACTTCCAGTTTTGAAGGGGAAAAAACACTTTATTGATATTATAGAAGTCTAATAGAAACGGAAAGAAGAAAAGGGAAATCTGCACATAAATGAGGACAGTAGTAAGCAGTAAAGGAGAATAAGACAAAGTTACATCAAATCAGGTACCTGTAATATCCTACCTCATTAACTGGGGAAGCCCTGTGGAGACAGCCAGGCTGGAGTTCAGATTGAGAGGCCTGGGAGGACCATCCTCCCCTCAAGTGAGACTTCCAATGGACCATCCCCATAAGGGCTATATTTATAGTGCAAATGACAGGGTCTGAAGTTAAACGTTTGTTAGCCTATGTGCAGTTTGGAGCAGTCTTCATTTCTATGTTATCATGTCTTTACATTTTTGAGGAGCCTGGGTAAGGTGTTGCCTCCCCTCCCACTTCCCATTCTGGGGGCCAGCCCAACCTGGAGCTGGAGGGGATGTAGGGTAAGATTTATAGCTGTTGGCATTCAGACGAGAGGGCCAATTCTGACCTGGAGGCCAGCTAATGTCAACGAATCAGGCTCCAAGGTCACTCATCCAGCACAAGTCTTAGAAACAACATTCTTTAGCTTGCCTGAGTATGTGCAGGTCAGGGTGGTCAGCTATGCAGGACAAATCACAGAAACCTCCATCCATACAATACACCAACATAGCAATGCCTGGGTGCTCAAACCTAGGGTAAGCCACATAAACCCATTCCAACTCTGAGCATAACCAGCCATAGGTCTAATAGTGGTATTTTTAGGACCCTTCTGGTCAACAGGCTGACAGACTGCCAATGTAATTTGATTGACAGAAAAAGAATACCCATGCCCAGTGTTATTAATAGGGTGTGCCACCCTGGGGAGCCTCTTGATTTCAGCTTGGGTCATGATCTCATGATCTTGAGATGGAGCCCCACACTCAGCATGGAGTCTGCTTGAGATTCTCTCTCTCTCCCTCTCTCTCCCTCTGCCCCTCCCTCTATTCTGTCTCTCAAAATAAATATTGGTAATATCAGATAAATTAAGAGTACTAATTATAGCTTGTTCTTCCCAAATACACTGTTTTAGGGCCTTCCTGTCCCCTCCTTGGGTTGGCTATATACCCACCATGGCAATCCAATCAGCTAGAGAAAGGCAGCTGCCCAAATGCCGTGATGCTGGATTGATTTCTCTGTCAGGCAACTGAGTGGACCCACTATGTGAAAGTATTTCCATTAGGTGTCCATCCCATGTCTGAACACCACAAGAGCAGCAGAAGTCTAAGGTCAAAAAGACAAATATTTGTAGGAACTTGTGTAGGAAGGTCTTCCCCTTTTAAAAGAATCATCCTTCTGCTCTGATCCTTAGATACTAATGCAGCTGGAGCTTTAGGAATTTGGCCAGGTTGTACCTACCATACCTGTTGGCCCCGAGGGGCAGCACTGGCAGCACTGCCAGACCAGGACCCTCATCTTCTCCCTTCTTTCAATGGTACATGTTCCGTTTCAGGTGGAACGCATTTCAGTACGTCCAGCTTACAGCACGACAAGGAGATCCTAGTGGAGATGGAGTAGTTCACCCAGACGTATGAAGTCACTCACCCATTCCAGTGCGATATCCCATTGCAAATTCCTTTCCCAGTTGTGATGGGGCTTGGTGTTCTCAGCAGCGTGGCATGGTGAGCGTTGTGGCAATGGCTCTTTTCAGAGTCTTCTATACCTTTACAGTCTTAGATGCCTTGGCAGGGAGCCCCCAGTCTGGCTTATGGGGTTATAGGCCCTACTGGTTGATCATTCAAATGTATTAAATCTTGAGTCAGTACTTAGTCCACCTGGCCAAGGTTTTACCTCTTAGTAATTTAATCTGTTTTAATATCCCATTTTTCCTTTATACCAATCCTGTTGGTTATGGGTTACAAGGGAGAGGGAACCTCCATTCAACATCATGTTATTTTGCCTGGTCATGACTTTTGAAATGTGACCTTCAGTCACTATTGTTTATTGAGGGTACCCATACACGGTACTTAGTTTCTCTAATCCCCTATTAGTGGCAGCCTGGTTTGTGCAGCAATAAGAGAAAGCTTGGGTTAAACCACATGCAATGTCCACACAAACCAGGGCATATTTAGAGAAAGACAATTATCATATGATTTCTCTCATCTATGGAACATAAGAACTAGGAAGATCGATAGGGGAAGAAAGGGATAAAGAAAGGGGGGTAATCAGAAGGGGGAATGAAGCATGAGAGACTATGGACTCTGAGAAACAAACTGAGGGCTTCAGAGGGGAGGGGGTGGGGGAATGGGATAGACTGGTGATGGGTAGTAAGGAGGGCACGTATTGCATGGTGCACTGGGTGTTATACGCAACTAATGAATCATCGAACTTTACATCAGAAACCAGGGATGTACTGTACGGTGACTAACATAATAAAAAAACATTAAAAAAAAAAAAAAGGACCCTCACTCAGAGGGAAGGGCCCAATATAATCAATATGCCAATCTCTTACCAGTTGGAAACATCAGTGGGTGGCCCCAGACTCCTTCGGCAGATGCCTTGGATATTGTTTAAAACACACAGGGCATGCTGTTATTGCATTAACCAAGTCACTGTATTTCAAGGGCAATCAAGCATTCTTGGCAATTTGCCGTCTCACCCAAACACTGCAGTGGTCGCTCTTTCTATGCATTCGATTTGCCATAGCTACAGACGGGCCTGTTGCTAGAGCTTGTACCTGAGCCACGGTGTCAGCTTCCTGATTACCAGGGGTTGTCAGTTCCTTATGAGCCAGAACACAGAAAACAGAGAGGACTACCTCAGACTCTTTCCCAAATGTCTTTCATATATCCTGACTCCACAACAACTTACTCATGACCATCCACTCATCAGCTTGCCCTTGTCCAGGACATAGGGTCAATCCCTTTAAAATAGTCCAACTGTCAGTGAAAAGGGTTAACAGGCAGGATTCATGAGATTACCAGCCAAATTGCTCTGAGTTCAAGCCACTGACCATTGCGGTTTGTTCCTGTTCCATCTAAATGGTGTCAGTGTTGGGCTGAATAGCAACGACAATCCAAGTGGCCAGATTGCCTCCACTAGCTCCGTCTGTATACCAGGCATCAGTGAGAATTTCTCCCATTCCCTCTCAATAGGCTTTAATGGCCACTACCCTACAAGGATAAGGGTGGGGGAATTTGGACTATCTACATTTTCTACAGGGCTTACTAGTGCCTGCATTTCTAGACAGTGGGCCAGGGGACAGGGTGCTCCTCTGCTGCAAATAGGCATGCCACTTTGTAAAAGAGCCATGGCAGAGGACGCTCATATTCTCAACCCACCCCTTGATAGGAAGGGAAGTTCTTACGACAGTATGCTGTTCCTATGTTACAGGCCATACCCAGAGGAGCACTGAGTACATTGCTAGCAGTTGTTCTATGGGGGTATATCAGGTTTCTGGCCCCTTCCAGAACTGAGATCAAGATCCTAAGGTTACTTTCTCCTTCCGTTGACTCTGCCATAGTGCCCAATGCATGCCTTCTAGAGTGACAGATAAATCTGACTCAAAGAGTATACTGGGAGATAATGGGAGCTTTAATCTGCTTCACTAGTATTTTTGTCTTTTCAAAGGAAACTTGCTGCTCTGATCCCCAGTCCCACATGTGCCCTTGGTTTTCCAAACTTGGTAACAAGCAGAATAAAGTACAGAGGCACTGTGCCAGGTGGAGTATAAAAGTCCTACAAAACCCCCAAATCCCTGAAAAGCTTGCCCATTCTGAGGGCTTGGATAAACTTGCACCTTATTGTAAAATTTCTGGGAAAACACTCATCTGAATGGATGACTCTGAAAAACTTTATAGCGGTGTCCGAGCCTTGAATTTTCTGTGGATTCACTGCCCATCCTCTCCCTGGTAAATGTTCCAGCAAAGCCTGTAGACTGTTCTGCAGCAGAGGCAATACTTCACAAGTTTATGTTAGATCATCAGTGTAAGAGGCCCATTTTACTGATGTAGGAAAGAAGAACAGGGAGTTCTCAGGTACCATCCCATGATATCTGGTAAGGCTTTGCAGATAACCTTGGGGAAGCACTTAAAAGGTCTATTGTTGTCCTTCACACATGATGGCAAGTTGATCTTGTGATTCAATGGCGAGGGATATACTGAAAAATCATTTGTTGATGATTTTTCATTAGCACACTCCTAGGACCATGGCCAAGGTATCTATGATGGTGGCAACATTGGGAACAGCCGCATGGATGGGGAACACTATCTTATACAACTCTCAGTAGTCCTTGGTCATCTGCCATGAGCCATCTGGTTTTTTTACTGGCCATACCCCTATCGAAAGCACAATGGGCAGGACATACAGTGCCTGCTCAGTGCAATTCTTGGATAGTTTCTCCTGTCTCCTTATGCCCTTCAAGTATACTATTGTCTGACAGTCACCACACCCTTCACCGGGTTGGCAGGCTTACCAGTTCCAGTGAGCATTTTCCCTCAGCACTGGTTTGATTATTCTAACCCGGAGGTGAAATTCACAGATAAAGATTTGCACTATGACCTTACAGAATATCATGTGTTCTCTGGTATTGAGAAGGTAGAAACCTCATATTCTTGGTGGGGAGAATCCCCAATCTGCACAGTCTAAAGGACTTTCCTTACCGTAACTATTTGCACTCCATAACCACTGATGTTGCTTAGAGGGTCAGGAAACTTCTGAGGGTTGCTGTATATTAGAGTACGTTTGATTCCGGTATCCACCAGAGCCGTTGCCTTTTGTTTGTTCCTGGAGGACTAGTCAATAGTGAGGTCAGCATGAGGCCTCCAGTCTTAGCTTGCATTCTGTACCTGTGGTATGAGAGCCACCCACTCCAAAGAAGACTGTATTTGTAAAGCCTACGTAGCAGCAGGCAGGCATCAGGGATGATAGGGGCAGATGGGACAGGACCGAACTGTTTGTTGTTCAGGTATTAAGGCTTTCCATAGGCCAACTAACATAGTGTTGACTTGTTGGTTTATCTGTTTAGGTGGGGTCATGGCATCAATTAGGTCAGATCAGATTTACCTCTGGCTTACTTTACCAGACCCTTTATAGTGGATTCAGAGAGCTCCTTGGTTTTCCAAACTCCCTATCTCAGATCTTTCCCACAGCCCTTTCTCTTTTCAGGATTTGTCAGTTTCTCCCAGATCAACAATGGATTGTCCAATATCATAAATGTCCCAAAACTGGGCTCAGCATGGATATTAGGGTACCATACCAAGTGCTGGAGTGGGCTAGAGTATCTTAACTTCATTCCTGTAGTGAATGTGGGCTGATCAGGGTCTTCGAGGACAGGGGTGTACATAGCCTGTCTCATTCTCAATTCCCTAAGGATGTGTACCTCCCTTCTGTGAGGGCCCTACATGCCCAGGGAGAACCTGTCATTGGACCAAGCCTCCCTGCAGACTAGAATAATCCATTCAATAAGGGAATAAGTACCTTGAAATCCTGAGAGCCGTGCAGGCACTGCCAGAGGGCAGAGTGTGGGATGATGTTGCTCTTTTTCTCCACCTCCTGCCTCGTCAGGGTAATGCCATTACCCCCTGTAGCCCACAGCCACACTGACTATGCTGGGATACTTTCCCTGGCCTTTTGCTGGAACTTGGCAGCTCTGTCAATATGCCCAGCAGGCATGTATTCTCTCTCCATGAATGCTTCCCGAATTGGAGCTGATACACTGGCTGGGGTTGTTGTTAATGTGCTTTTGCTTCCCTTTGTCTTAGGGTCACATGGCACAGGGTGTTTTGTCCATTTTCTTTTCAATCAACATCACATACTCCTCTTCATCCTTATCACTGGCCCAGGAATTCCACCTTTTAGCATCCTGATCAGGCTTCGTCACACACCCTTGGACCTTAATCTACAAAGTGCACGATAAGATCTCTAACTTATTATCCTGCTGTTCCACCTGGGAAGCCAGCTTTGAAGCCAAGCTGAATAGTAGCAGACAACTGCATGTCCTTCTCTAACCTAAGCTCTTCCCACATCCTGAGTAGAGTTTCAACTTCTAGTTGGGCACCAGAATCCAACTGAATTGCCTGCCCACCACAGAGGCCAGCCCACTGTGGCAACTCTTCATTTCTTTTCTTTGCCACAGTGCTATGCACAGTTCCTCAAATGTCAGACCAACTGGCATTTTCAGAGTGTCCCCATACTCACACAGCGGGCCACAAGCATCTAACATATGAGCCACCCTTCCCCACATAGAGGTCAATGGCCAATTCAGAATGTTTCCCACGGATGCCTCTTTCCCAATGCCATTCTTTGGTGTCCTGGCTGGCTGTGTCCAACACAGCCCAGAGGCACTAAGACAGAATGTAAACAATGAATGCAGCCTATAAGTTTCATCACAGTTTGATGACACAGTGAGGCTCGCTGAGGTAGAAACAACCAAGAAGCAATGCCATAAAAATTATAAGATAATTAGTCCAAACACAAATCACATTCTTATAATTTTTGGCCATCTATTTATTCTATAAATATTTATAAAGAAATAATACAACATTGTGGTTGAGAGAAAGGACTCTGGATAAGATCGCAGATAAAATACAGGACACCTTTATAACTTTTGGGGAAAACATACTGAGAAAAACCCAACTTATCCGTCACTTATATGCAATTCAAATTAACTAACATCCTGCAGTTTTTATTTGCTAAATCTGAAAACCTTAATCCTGGAACTAAGAGGCTTAGTTCAAATCTTAGCCCTACAACTGATACTTCATATGAACTTAAGTATGTGAGTTAAACTCTATGCCTCAAACTTGTCATATGTAAAATTTAGCTGGTAGTAGTATCCACCCCACTGATAGACTGAAGATGTTATTTTCACTATATAAATGATAAACATGTAATGTAGTATGAACAGTATCTGGCTTAAGGTCAGCATTATGTAAGTTTAAATTATGGTATTTCTCAGCCTTTGCTGTTTCAATGCTGCATAGCTACCCCAGAATTCATTGATTTACGGCAACAAATATTTATTTCTTGTGCACTGGTCTATAGATCAGTTAAAACCTCTTTTAAAATGGGCCAGCCAACCATCTATTCACATTCCTGTGGCCAAAGCAAATCATGTGATTAAACCCAATAACAAGAAGTAAGGAAGTATATGATTCTCCCGCAGAAGATGTGCCGAGAGAAGAGTGATGAGCTATTGGGAACACTATCTGTCACAATTTCTATTTTTATTATTGAGCAGATACTATTTCTAGGCACTGGGAACTGAGCAGTGAACAAAGCAAAGCTCCCTGTTTCAGAGAACTTACATTTCACTGTAGGAAAGAGAGACAGCATGTAAATAAATAAAGACACATATACATACATACATACATATATACATAAAAATAAAGAGGTGATGTTACCAACTGTGGGCAAAATTAACAGACACAAATGGAGAGAGAATGCTTAGATGTGTAGGAAAAGACAACATCCTGAAGGCAAACCCTACTATGAAGCTACGCTCTGAACTTACTCCAACAGGCTCTGCAATACCTGTTCCTAATTCCATCTGACAAAACCGCTGTTGCACTCAACTCTTTTCACTGTGACTTGGGAAATGTTCCTCCTGTAACAACTTTTAAAAGACATAAAAGCACCCTAAATTTAGCCAATTTTGGCAAAATGAAAGCATCACATATATAGCCTGGAAAAAAACGTCTTGATACTTATATACATTGGAAATAAACACATTTTTCCATGAACTGCTCTAAACCTTTATGTAGATAATGCAAAAAGCTTTGTTTATTTAGCAGATGTGTTACTAAACAAATTGGATATTTACTGAATTAATACCACTCGTGAATTGACTTTTTGGTGAATTGTTTTTTGGCAAATTGGCTTTAAGCCACATGACTGAAAGACATACTTAAAATTCTCCAAATGGCCCATGTGAACACACACATGAATGTATGCACACACACACACACACACACACAAACACACAAAAATTATGGAGAGTTAAAATTGCCAAGAACACAGTAGGGCAAGAGGTGGAGAGAGATGTTGATGGGGCATGCATTTTTGAAGGTGTAGTCCTAACATATAGAGCTCAATTAGGATGCATATTTACTTGTGGAGTGTCAAGAGGTCTCTGGTATGGAGCATTTCACATCATCTATTGTGAATCTTCTTTTTTATTATTCAGTTTATTTAAACTTAAAAACAAAAACAATTCACCTATTTCTCCTGTCCCCCACCCCTGGCCTCTGGCAACCACCAATCTGTTCTCTGTATCTTTGAGCGTATTTTTTCTCTTTTAGGATTCCACACATAAGAGATCATATGGACTTTGCCTTTCTCTGTCTTATTCATTTCACCTAGCATAGTGACCTCAAGGCCCATCCATGTTGTTGAAAATGGCAAGATTTCATCTTTTTGAATGGCTAAATAATATTCAATTTCATACATATATCACAATTTATTTTCTTTAAGGATTTATTTATTTATTTTAGAGAAAGAGAGCACATGAGTGGGGGGAGGGTCAGAGGGAGAAAGAGAGAAACCTCAAACAGACTCTCCAGTGAGCACAGAGCCCTACATGGGGATCAATCCCAGGACCCTGAGATTATGACCTGAGCCAAAATCAAGAGTTGGACTTGAATGTTCAACCAACTGAGCCACCCAGGCGCCCCTATATCACAATTTCTGTATGCAGTCATCCACTGATGGACACTTGGGTTGCTTCCATATCTTGGCTATTGTAAACAATGTTGCAATTAACATAGGGGTGTATATATCTTTTTTGAATTACTGTTTTCATTTTCTTAAATAAATACACAAAAGTAGAATTGTTTCATCATATGGTAGTTCTATTTTTAGCTTCTTGAGGAACATCCATACTGTTTTCCACAGTGGCTGCACCAGTTTGCATTCCCACCAAGAGTGCACAGGGGTTCCTTTTTTCCCACATCCTCACCAACCATTTGTTGTTTCTAGTCTTTTTGATAACAGCCATTCTACCAGATGTGAGGTGATATCTCACTGTAGTTTTGATTTGCATTTCCCTGATGATTAGCGATGTTGAGCATTGTTTCATGTACCTATTGGCTATCTGTATGTCTTCTTTAGAAAAATGTCTATTCAGGGGCTCCTGGGTGGCTCAGTCCTTAAGCGTCTGCCTTCGGCTCAGGGCGTGATCCCGGCGTTATGGGATCAAGCCCCGCATCAGGCTCCTCTGCTGGGAGCCTGCTTCTTCCTCTCCCACTCCCCCTGCTTGTGTTCCCTCTCTCGCTGGCTGCCTCTCTCTCTGTCAAACAAACAAATAAATAAATAAATAAATAAATAAATAAATAAAATCTTTTAAAAAATGTCTTTTCAATACTTTTGGCCATTTTAAAATCTGATTGTTTTGGGGTCTTTTTTGCTATTGAGCTGTATGAGTTCTTTATATATTTTGGATATTAGTCCCTTATCAGATACATGATTTGCAAATATTTTCTCCTATTCAGTAGGTTGCCTTTTCATTTTGCTGACGGTTTCCTTGCTGTCAGAAGCTTTTTACTTAGTTTGATGTAGTCACACTTCTTTATTTTTGCTTCTGAATCTTTACACAAAAAGCTGAGGTAGGGAAGAAGCATAAGTAACAGTCCCAAATCAGATAAATACTTAATACTTAAAATATTACACTAGAACCCACACTACAACCCCGGCCATGAAACTACAACTATGAAAAGGAAATTCAACCAGCATACATTGGTCAATGAACTCGTGAGGAAAAACTCTTCATACTTTCTTCACGTATATGTATCATGGCAAATATTAATGAAGAAATAATTGTATGAAATAACAATTGAAAGTGACTGATAAACCTGTGGAAGCAAAGCATCTTTAACATGATTTCTGTTAAGACACAAACAAAACAAAACAAAACAAAAAAAGCAATGGTTGAGATTCTCAAAAGAATAAAAGAAACACATATCATGAATAGAAAATGATTAACAATTGCAGGTTGTAGGGAAAGAGGGCAAAATTAGGGAGCAACAAGAAGAGGTAAAGACAAGAAACAAACTAAAAGGAGCAGAAGGTGGAAAAGGAGCATTGAAATGTATCTAAATGTACCAAGCTTAATTAAAACTAACTCTACAGATACTGAATGTACACTTGTTATCTGAAGAAAAATCAAAGAACAAAAGGAAGCAATCTTTAAAACTTGCCCAGAATATAGGGGAAAGGATAACGAGATTAAAGTAAGAAAGATAATGGTGAACATGGGGACAAAAAATGAAAACTCATTTTAAGACTTATAGATCTGCTTACCACATCATTCAGCATCCAGCCTCCATGGGATCTGTCCCTGGTTCCAAAGGATTCACTGGGCCACAGGTGGGAATTTCTGGGGAGTACACTGTGATGCTAAGGGCCAGCCCATTGCAAAACAGAGAATCCTGTTCTCCTGCAGGCAGATCTCACTGGAACTCCCTAACTCTGCAATTCAGGACAGCTCCAGGGTGTCCGTGGATGCAAGACACCTTGGAGAACTGACCCCTGTGGAGGCCGCATGCATCCTCTTGGTACAGGGCCAAAAGGGATCTAGCTCAAATGATCTTTCCAGCTCACATCAGGAGTGTAGTGGGTGGGGGGAGCTGCTGGTCCCAGAAAATGGCCTGCTGGGCTGGGGCATCCCCTGTATACAAAGGCCTAAACATCCTGGATTACTGAAAACAGGTGCACAAACTGCCCTGACTAGGCATCCAGCCCCCTTAGGAAGCATGACCATTTATATTAGTCAGGATAGGGGGATGTTCAGTCACTTTTGTGATTTATTTTTATATGAGTTCAGCTATGACTATGGAGTGGTCTTTTTTTTTTTTTTTTTGTCTTCATTTATCAAGATGTTGTATTCTGAGAATTTTTATTTTCAATAAAACACAAAGACTAACTGTAATTACCTAGCTGTGAATGGCAGGTTAGCTCCTGGCTACAACAGGCCAGTTCCTAGCTGTTGGAGCTATATATTTTATATCCTTCTCCCCTTTTCTGACCAAAGATAGATGAAGTCAGACTGTAGGATATTAATCTATGATATAAACATCTTCACTGTTGCTGAAATTTTGCTGACTAGAAGGCTTTTAGAAAATGTAGCTCGTAGTTGTATTGATATTTGTCTCTCCTGCTCCTTTTATGTCAAGGTGAGTTGATGAATGCTCAGATTTGACAATAGATGTGTAGTAGCATTTAATATTCTGGGAAGGATCTATCAGCCAACTTCAATACAGGCAATTATCAGAAACAGCAGTGTTGGCTTCAGGTAAGCAGACCCTGGTTGCTCTATCTGTCTGGGTATGCTTGATCTCTCCAAATACTGGGATGGCAGTTGGCCAGGAAACCTCAATTCTTGGATGTATTCAAGAAAAATCATTGATTTTGAGTTTGTCCCACATTTTCTAATGTCAACTTCCAGACTCTACATCTTGGAACTGAAATCGAAAGTCCATTTAAGTATTAATGTTTAACCTTAGGTATCTACAGGTTTTCCAAGTACACAAGGCAATCTTGGAACTATAGGAGGAGCCTGATGCTTGATGTAATTTAAGCTGATTTTGCTGCAAGACAACTGCCAAAAAATGCTAGTGCTTTTACAAATATGTAAAATACAAAGATAATTTGTCCCAAATGCAAATGTTTATAATATAATTATTTGGGTCAATTTTTTTAATCTATTGTATCAATTTCTGTAACTCATTCACTTCCTTCTCAATTTTATGTCCTTTCATTTTGATTCTCATTCTCTATAGTTTCATTTTCATTGCATTGTTTTGATTTTGTTGTTTCTGTTTTGAATACCTCCATTTCTTTCTCTTAAAAGTATTTTAAACCTAATAGAACTCGAAAAATAAAAAAATGGAAAACTTATTTTATATTTTTTGGCTCTGAAGTTGGGATTAAGATAAATTATTTGAGATTAATGATATTCCAAACTTCAGAATCCCATGTTATGTGATCTAATATAAAGCCCACAAGAAATAAGATAGAATTAGTAAGTGTTAATTTATTATTTTGAAGAGTAACTCATATATGTTTTTGTCTCCAAATATATTATTCATTTGTAAAGATTCATTTGTAATGATATGTTTCTTTTTCTTCTGGCAATAATAGGGATTTAGAAAAAAGTTCCATACAACCTGTGAGTAAATCTACAAGAGAAAAATAAATTATGAATAATAAATTATGACCAATGTTTGTAAACAAATCATCTAGTTCAGTAAGAAATATCAGGGTGCCACTTGTCAAAGTGGTCTCTTGAGCTTTGTCAAAGAATATTTTATATAGTTATGTAGTAAGGACAATTTAACACCTTGATTTTGATGTTTAAGCTATTTTTAATCTAAAGTGTTTGTGTAAATCAAAATTTAAAGACAGAATGATAAACAGTCCATTAGATATTTGATATTTGTTTTAAATCAAAGACAGCCAATAAAACAAACATATAAGTAATTTAAAAGGTCATATTTTACCATCATAGGTTAATATGATCAACACATTTTAAAATCTTGACAAGAATTATAACTTACAGAAATTCTCCCCATTATTTTTTCTCCATTAATATGTTCTATAAATTATCATGCAGATGGACATACCTTTATATGCCATTCACAGTCATTTTAAATATTTACCTTCAGTCAACAATGGAGTGGACCACTTTAATATCTGAAAATTAACACAAAAGAGACATGATTTAATTTTATCAAAAATTCTTGAATACTGTAGTTTATTAAGCTGGTTTGCACAGGTGCAAAATCTGATAAATCTAGATGAAAAGCTAAGTCACATTATTAAGTGAAGAGTTTACAATTAGTTAGATTTTCTTATTTCTTAGATAAACAGATTATAATATAAATAACAATTTATGATATATAAATAACACTACTCAAAAATTTTTACTAGAAACTAGCTGTAAATATGTGTAGTATACACATCACATATGTGCACACATGTACACATATGCTTCCCTCAACTTGTGATTTAAGGTCTTTGATGCTTGGTATTTAGACTTTTCAGATCTTTATACTGGTTTAATTCAAGGGTGGTGGTAGATGTAGAACTATTTGAAGACCCTACCATGGCAAGTTTGTTCAAGTTGAATTAAATTACTAAATGTATCAGTTTGTCTGTTTGTACGCATACTGCATATTGTTCTTCCAGAGGAAATTGCTTTCTGAGTCTGTGTACATGAGTTAAAGGGCAACATTCCATGCATAACGGCAACTAGCTACAGGGTTCTGGTGACCGGTAACAGCTGAATGAGGCCTTATGCAAGAAAAGGTTACCAGATTATAGTCCCTATCTATAAAAGAATGTTAGAATTAAAGAAAGTTAGATAAATGGCAAAGGTTTTATTTATTTAAAATATTTTATTTATTTATTTGACACAGAGAGAGAGAGAGAGATAGTGAGAGAGCACAAGCAGGGAGGAAAGGGACCCTGGGATCATGACCTGAGCAGAAGGCGGACGTTTAACTGACGGAGCCACCCAGGTGCCCAAACGGAAAAGGTTTTAAAGATAATTTAGGTTAATTCCCTCCGGTTAAAAATCAGGAAAACAAAACAAAATAATGAATTAAATGACCATAAGTGACCAAGTAAGAGAGAGAAACCAATCAAATTGAAGTCAAAAGTTTGTATTCAATATTATAAACCATCTTAGCCAGCAATGATGTCAACGAAAATATGTTTTCATATCATGTATCGGTAAGCACAAGTAGACTGCAATATCCCAGGGTTTAATCTCAGATAACACACTAAAAGGAGGGGTTTTGGAGAGGGTAGGTATGAATGATTTGGCAACTAGTACGTAGGGTGTCAGAATGGAGGCTAAAAAAAAAAAAAAAAAAAACAAGATAAAATTGGTAAGAAGGAAACTTGCTCATCTATGGATCAATGCAAATTATTTTTGTCCCACGTAAAGCCACAGAAATCAATAAAACTCTTATATCACATCTCCAGAATGCTTTTGGGAGAGGTGAATAGACAGTGTTATTTTTTCTTTCTTAATTTTGTCAAATATTCTCTATTTTAGTACTTATACATGAGAGCAGATACAAATTCACATAACCAGCCTAGAAAACTCTTCATAAATATCTTGTAGAAGACACCTACATTTAAAGACATTTCACTAAATTACTGATGTGAGTGATATAAATTGTTTTGAATAAATATGTGTGATAAGAATAAAGAAAAACTAGATTTAGGGGTACAGAAATGCCAAAAAGTAATGCATTATTAGAAAACAAAGAAAGGAATGAAAGAACTAGGATTAGAATCAAGGCGCAATTAGCATTATTTCTGGATATCATTTTCACTAGTTATTGGATAAACAGTAACTAAAAAGTAAACAAAAACCCATCTATAGCAATGTCTGTGCCTTGATTTAGATAATAGTGCTACCGGTGGTTTACTGTGGTGTTTAGCGTTCAGTCTGTAAGATGCGCTCATGAGTCCTTCATTCAAGATATAAGTGCCGGGTGCCTATTGTGTGGCAGATACTGTTCTATGTGGACTACCTCAGTTAACAAAATTAAGTTACTTGACCTCAGGATGCATATATTCGAGGGGTAGAAACAAACAGGCAATAATAGAAATAATGCACAAATTATTTATTGAGAGGACACAATTATATAATAAGGGAAAGCATATTGTAAATATAAAATGAAAACGAGAGTAGGGTAAAGCAATAGAAGGGATGGTGGGCAGGTTTCAGTATTCTACAAGGAAGTCAGCATGAACATGAGATAGGAGCAAAGCTAAAGGAAGAGTAAAATTGAGACAACAGGTATGTGGGAGAAGAGCATTCCAGGCACACAAAATCCAGTTTAAAGCTGTAAGCTTGGAGTATGCCTGGCATGTTTGAAGAACAGCAGGGAGTTCAGTGTGGCTGGCATGGTGTGAGCAAGAGGGAGAATAACAGATAAGACCCTAACACTAACACCTGTTCTGACCTCAGTTCCTCATCTCGATGTTCTCACGTCCTCCTCAACTGAAGGCGTGGTCATAGACTCTGCCACTTCTCCACATTAAAGGTAGCATGTAGAAGCTTAGTTTTGATCTGCTCCAGTACTGTTTCTGGATCGTGGAGCCCCTTTCTCTGTGAAGGAATTTCTTTACAACTTTTGAAATGATTGCTTCCACAATACTTAAATTTAAGGTGTGAAAATTGTACTTACTTCTATAAAGAAGTATAAACAAACATGCTTCACAGTTCAAATAAAACAATATTTCCAACTAAAATATTATTGTGTATATGAATTTTAAATACGTATGAGGTTTGTTTGGGCTATCTTAAATTATAAACTACGATATCTAAATTGTTTCGAAAGTGCATTGATTTCGATGTTCCTGAGACCTCATTTTTCCGTAAGTGTGATGCCTTTGTTGTATGTTACTTGACATCGTCTTATTATTCATGTATATTTTTAAATAAGTTTTTCTTTTTAAATATACTATGTTTTTAAAACTCCAAGTAATAGAGCTTATATTTATTTTCCTTGCTAGAGTCCTAATGATATCCCTGTGGGAACCCACTATAAAGTATGCATTTTTAAAGGTTTCAAAGATTAAACTGCATATGAAAAACTTAATTGTTTCACTCTCATGTTTTTTTCTCCTTATCTGAAATATCAGCATACACACCGGAAAGTGAAAAGTGTTCTGAACTATATTTTTCAAACATCACCTTATGGCTTCCTCAGCATCACTGGCTGTGTACTTCTGGCAGTGGGAAATATTTTGGCAATGTAGAAGCATGATTTCCTACTTGCTCGTAAATATGAGCCAAATGGGTAAACAGCTGGGAGCTTCTAGCCTTGGAGAAGTCTATTCACAAGAGATCAAATCACTGGTATAATCATAGCATAACATTAGTAGCTCCTTGAATTTTGCCGTGTGGCATAGATTAAAAGAAATTCAAATCCTAAAATTAAGAAAAGAAAAATTAATGCTTTTCACAATTTCATAAAAGTTTATCTACCTCCTCATAAATCCTAAAGCTACAATGAATAGACACAATAAAATAACTAAAAATTTATGTGAGACATATCCTCAGCCTAGGTATTTGAGTATACTTTGTTTTATTAAGATTTATATTGGCTTAAGTGGTTAAGAATAAAATACATCCTTAAGCCTTCTGTAGCCTTAGGTAGAGAAATTATTACAAAATCATGCACTAGGAACTCATTCCCTGCTTTCTACGTATATCAAAACAGAATATTAAAGTCTCCCATGGAGGTTATAGTTCTATTTCTAAACAGTTTTAGTTTTCATATTTAAATATTCCATGTGGGGCACCTGCGTGGCTCAGTTGCTTAAGCACAGATTGCCATCCCAGGGTCCCAGAATCCAGTCCTGCATGGGCGGCTCCCTGCTCAACTCAGCAGGAAGTCTGCTTCTCGCTCTCCCTCAGCCCTTCCCCCCTGCTCGTGCTCTGTCTCACAAAGAAAATCTTTAAAGACTAAATATTCCATGTGGACACAAAAATCTTTTAACAGGTCTCTTCATTTTTTGTAACTATTTCTATAAATACCTTATATTGTTTGTTGCTTTAAGCTTAATATTTTTATTGGTCACTTTTGTTTTTGTTATATATTTCTGGGTTTACGTATCACTTTTAGATTTTCTTATGTTGTGCAATTACATGTTCAGGACAGATTTTTTAAAGTGGAAATCTGTAATACTTCTATTAAGTTTTAATTTCTCTACTGTGTTATAATATAACCTATTTCACTGTAACCCCTCACGTTTCCAATATAATTATACCCTGCAATGGCAAGCCTCTGTAAGCAGTGTTTGGGAGGAATTGAAGAAAATGGACATTTTGAATTCTTTGTAGAGAGGTAAGAGGATGTGTGAGTGACATCAGGCATTTAATGGCAACACATATGCAAGCAGAATGGGTAAGAGAGTTGAAAGAGAAATCCTGGATGTCTCACAAGACCTGGGATAGAATTTATGATTTTATGTAAATCTCTTTAGTAATGTATGTTGCCTTTATGTCTTATTTAAGCATTTGCATATGAACAGGCTTGAATTTATTGTAATTCTTTTGTTAGAGCAAGATAAATTTTATATTTCAGTCCATAAATGTAAAATGTTTTTAACGGTAGAGTGTAAGACTCTTTGCTCAAAAACTATTTTTGTACTTACTCCATTGCTTCTACAGCTTAGTTTCAAACAAGTGCTTTATATACAGCCCATCTGATCTGCATTGATGCTTGTATTTTCCTAAATACTTTTATTATAATCAAGTAATATATGGTGGACTTCTGAAATGTCTGTGTAAGGAGCTTGAAAAAAGCTGCTCTAGACTAAAGCAGCAATAAGAGACAAGACAGTCAAAAATAAGCATTTAAAATTTCTGGAAGTTGAGAGAGAATACCAGTTGAAAATTCAAAAAATAAAAACAGCTGGAGTCCGGGACAAGACCGGGGCTGCTCCTTCCTCCCTCCAGTATCTAGCTGGGGATGGTATGCTGTGTGGTGCTCCCAGTTGCACTTATGCCCCGACTGACTGGTGCAGTAAATTGATTTCAGACAAGTAGGGAAGCCCACGGAAAATGGCAGTTCCCTTTTTACTCCCTCCTGCACCTACATGTAGCTCTGGTGCAGAGATTTTCTAGGTGCCTGTGAGGACAGGAAATTCACATCCTCACTCCACACATTATGTTGGTAAACTTCTATTCATGGATTTACCTAAGGTGCGTTTGACTTTATGTAAAGCAGAGCATGGAAAAATTCATTTCTAAAGATGATTTGTAGAAATCACAGCGGAAAACAGAAGGGGCTAATATTGCCATGATGCAAGGAGAAATAATGGCAGACTGGTCAGAAATTTAACAGGGAGTACTAGGAATAGTCATAGAAGGTTCTAATGTCAAACTCTGTCCGTTTCAAAAATCTGTGCATCTGTGCAAGGCTGTGTCAGAGAACTGGGAGCAATTCTCACTGGCTCAATGTAAGGCAGACTTTTAACTTCCCTCAAACGAGAACCATGTCTAAGGTTCCAGACCTAATTCAAAAGGTCAAGCCTTATGGCTCAAGGTTTAAGCATCATCTATGGCCAATCACTGACTGACCACCAAGCTAGGCATACCTGAGACAATCCTGGGAAGCTAGGCCAGAAGTGAACTTAAAACACTTCGAAGTACTTGAAGTATGTTCAAAAAACTAAAGGGACTTATTTTTTCAAAGAATTAAAGGAAAATATGACAACGACACATCAAACAGAAAATCTCAATAAAAGGGGGACGCCTGGGTGGTTCAGTCGGTTAAGAGTCTGCCTTCGGCTCAGGTCATGATCCCAGGGTCCTGGGATCAAGGCCCCCATCGGGCTCCTTGTTCAGCAGGGAGCCTGCTTCTCCCTCTGCCTTCAGCTCTCCCTGCTTGTGCTCTCTCTCTCCCTCTCTGACAAATACAATCATTAAAAAAAAGAAAATCTCAATAAAAGGATACAAATAATCACATGGAAATTCTTGAGTTGACAAGTACAATAGCTAAAAGGAAAAAAAAAAAAAACAACAGAAGAGATCAACAGATTTGACTGTAGTAAGAAAGCATGAGAGGATTTGAAGATAGATCAGTAGAGTATCCAATCTGAGGAACCGAAATAGTGACTCACAGACCTACGAAGCACCGTTAAAAGTGCACCAACATGCAGGTAAAGGGAGTACCAGAAGGAAAAGAGGAAAGACGGGGGGGAAAATAAAAAGTTTGCAGAAGTAATGGCCAAAATCTTTCAAGCAACTGAAATACAGCAAAAGAAAATCTTCAAAGTAGCAAGTAAAAATTGATGTTACATACAAGTAAAATCACATGAAGTATAAAAGCCGACTTCTCATCAAAAATGAAGGCAGTGTGATGACATTTTCAAAGGGCTGCCAGTAGAACAATAACCACAAGAAAAAATAAAAAACACCAAACCAAAAAAACCTGTCAACCAAGAATCTTCTATGTGGGAAAACTATCCTTCAAAAATAAAGGTGAATTAAAAACAATCACTAGTAACAAAGACAGAGAATTCATTGCTATCAGAGATAGCTTATTGTATGTTTTAAAGTTATATAGTTTGAGGGGCACCTGATTGGCTCAGTTAAGTGTCTGCCTTCGGCTCAGGTCAGGCTCCCTGCTCAGTGGAAAGCCTGCTTCTCCCTCTCTCTGCCCCTCTCCCCTGCTTATGTACTCTCTCTCAACTAAATAAATAAAATCGTAAAAAAGTTATATAGGTTGGAAAAAAAGTGGAAAAGAGGTGATTCAAATCTACATGAAGAAATAACAGGCAAAATAATTGGGTAGGAAATTATGAAATACAATACAATCACATATCTTTCCCCACTCTTTTAACTGTCCTCTTAGAACTACATAAAGCAGGGGTACCTGAGTGGCTCTGTCAATTAAGCATCTGTCTTTGGCTCAGGTCATGATCCCAGGGTCCTGGGCTTGAGCCCTCTTGGGCTCTCCATTCAACGGGGATTCTGCTTCTCCCTCTGCCCCTCCTCCCGCTTGTGCTCTAATAAATAAAATCTCTAAAAAAAACCAAAACCAAAAACAAAAACAACCCACAAAAAACAAAAACCTACAATTACAAAATTGTATCCTTGGTGGGATGCTTGGATGGCTCAGTCGGTTAAGAGTCTGCCTTCGGGGGCACCTGGGTGGCTCAGTCGTTAATCGTCTGCCTTCGGCTCAGGGCGTGATCCCAGAGTCCTGGGATCAAGCCCCACATCAGGCTCCTCGGCTGGAAGCCTGCTTCTTCCTCTCCAACTCCCCCTGCTTGTGTTCCCTCTCTCACTGGCTGTCTCTCTCTCTCTGTCAAATAAATAAATAAAATCTTTAAAAAAAAAAAAAAAAAAGAGTCTGCCTTCGGCTCAGGTGGCAGGGTCCTGGAATCTTGTCCCGCATGCAGCTCCTTGCTCAGCAGAGTCTGCTTCCCCCTCTGCCTGGTGATTCCCCCTGCTTGTGCATTCTGACAAAATCATAAAAGAAAAAATCATATCCTTGGACTTCTTAAGATATATATACATACTAACAGGGCAAAGGAAGAATAAAGTAATTTGAAGTGAGGAAATGACACCAGGTTGTTACTTAAATCTAAAGGAAGACATTTGTAATTCTGAGAAGTGATAAAGTAAGTAGGTTGATATAAAAACTCTACCAATATCACCTTTTTACTCTTAGATTCTTTGAAAGGCATAGGATTTATTATTTGCCAGGATGGCCAGCAACCCCTGTACCGACAGAAGAAAGGTTACTCCAAACTTTGCAGTGAAAGGAGAACGCAAGGGGGCGGTCAATGCTCAGAGGTGAAGAGGCTCTTTGCTACCGTTTATTGGTCCTTCAGGAAAATCACAAATCCTTATCGCTGTTCCTCAAGCACTTCATGTGTGACAAGGGGTCTTACTGAAACTGGGAGGATGTTTCCTGCAGAGATATGATATGCTAATTTGGGCATATTCTAGGAGTTCCGTGGAACATAGCCCAAGGGACAATGCTACATCTCTTGTATCACAGGGTGGCTGTTTGGGCTAGGAAACCCTGGGAAGGCAATTCCCCGGGGCATTCCCGCGGCAGAGGGGTCACGTAGGTCTCGGCATTCCGAACGCCTACGCCCTTCTCCGAAATCTTCCCTGCCCTTAGCGGCCTCTGTGTTACATTGTAGCAAGCCAGGTATTATGGCTGATTTCATGCTCTACATTAACCCCAACATCTCCCTTTTTGTTTCTTTAAAGCGGTAGCAAGTATTCTTCAGACAGTTGCTCTGTGTAGATATGCTTCACATCTCTGGCGGTGGACAGGGCATTTATTCCAATTTTGCAGACTATGATGAGAAGAAAAACAGTAATTGTTATTACAGTAGCAACTCCTAAGAATCCCCATTTTATGGAAGAGAACCATGTGCCCAGTGTTAAGCTACTGCAGATTGTTAGGAAGAGACTGCCAAGCTTCTGTATGAAGCTTATGATTTTCCACCACCGTCAATGAACTGAGGATCTAATCCTTTAGCTGGATGTCTGAAGTTAAAATTATCCCGGAATGATCCATGCATTTATTTATCTTTTCCCAATCATATATAGACTGATTCCAGGGCCTGAGGTAACACAGCTGATCTGTGAGCTCAGTCACATTAAGAGGCCTTGCAGATAGGCTATGGCTTCTTGTTTTTCCCCAAGATATTCAATAGCAGCTTCCATTAGTAGAAGACGTCCTAGTATATTTTTGATCAATAGTTTGTTGAAGCTGAAATTCCCTTGTGGTATTAATAGCCAGCTGATCCACAAGGGCAGCAGTCTGAACCGAGGGAGAGGCACCTGCCACACTAGTGGGGTCATCACTGAGATAGCCGTGGTAATGCTGGCCATGAGCAGGCCCAGGAAGGGCTTGGGTCATCAGGCGTCAGATAATGCCTGATTCAGAATGCTAATGGATTTGGATTCTTCCCAACGGGGATAGTGGCATTGCTGAAAATAGGAAAAGGGGTGGATCAGGTTTCCAAAGGAGGATTGATTTATAAAATAACAGATCCCAAGAAAGGGATGCGAAGCACCCGGGCAACAGCAGCAGACAGACGAGGATACAGACCATGGTAGAGCTGGTGTTAAGCAGATACCATCGCCAAGAACATATTTTCAGAAGTAGAGAGTTTACCGGTCTATTGCAGAATCTCCTCGGCTTTCTGGGTCGTCGTCTTGCGGTCTCCCCACGTCATGAATTTGGCCTTGTGGGTGTTGGGGAGGTGCATGAAGGACAGCAGTTTTTCTTCTAGATTCAGGTGACTCATCTGAGGGACTGACTGGATTCTGACTACGTCAGGTAATGTGTAACATTTCATGTGGGGATCCACACTCGTCCGTCCTTAGTGGAAACCCAAGCATAACCTCGCTGCCATGTTAGCAGTTCTACTGGTGCCTCCCAAATGCCCATGTCTGGGTCCTTCCAGGGTACCTGGGCTCGTGCTTCTGGTGAGGAGTGAGGTTTAAAATAATTTTCTTTGGCAGGAGTTTCAAAACCAGAATTTAAAAGAGAGTAAGCAATGCTTTCTGTAATTGTGCTATAGAACCCTGTCTCCCCCTTTTTGTTTTTGTATCATATGTTAAAGGCTAGAATGTGCTCTCAGTAGCCTGATTACGACTGATTGGTCTCCAAATAGCTTGCCTAATTCGATTAATTACAGGGTTCCTGGGGGCCCTGCTTAATAGAGGCAAAAGAGCCTTGAGGAGTGCCCTGATCAGGGATCCGTTCCCAAGCTCGTTTTGGACAAGACTCGAGGGTCCATAAGAGGCTGTCGTCCCACATCTGTGTATGGACCTTTCCCCTGAAGTGTATTAGCCACTATAGGAACTCCTGCTAAGTGATTTTGAGGAGCTTGTTGTTCACAACTCGTCATATTCAGTATGCCAGACCAAATACTGAAGGGCCCCAAGTACTGATTTACATAAATGGCTTTGTTTACAAATTTTTTCCCATTTCTGTTAAGTCACTGGTATCTGAAGAGAAAGTTTCCTTAATCTGGAAGAGCAAACCTTAGAGAATCAGCAATGTTTTTTTTAAGAGTCACGAAATTGTAATAATCTTTTAGTTCATTTAGTCCCATGTTACTAATTCTTGTTTAATTTGAATGCAACTTTATAGTTAGTTCTGTAAGTTTTTACCCATTTCAGTTTTTTAAGAGATCAAAAACCTATATTTGTCCTAAGTCCTTTATATGAATTTTCTTGAAGATGAACCTCATTTTCTAAGAGAGTAACAATTATAAATGACAAACTCAGAAATGGATATTGTTAATGATCTGAGAATTCTTTGATGCAACTGACAAGGAAACTTACTTCTGTGACCCTTGAAACACTTCAACAGCCAGAATATTGAGTGTTGATGAGCTTATGACAAAAGGCAACATACCAAACAAGCCTAGTCAATGAGACTTTGTTCATGATTTAAATCCTAAGGAAGTTTGTTAAAACCTTAAAAAGGTTTAAAGCACATGCCTAAACAGGATTAGGGCTCACCAAAGACTTCATAATGGTAAAACACAGAAACTGGTTTTCTGTGCAGACTAAAGAGAAAAAAACCTTTGTTTACATGTTCTTATCAAGAGCAGACCAATGATTTAAGAAAACTTTGTCTTGAACAGAGAATTTCAATCTAACACCACTATACTTTTAAAGTCCCTTTATTTTAAAATCCCTTTAGTCTGTCCTGTCCACACCTAAAATTTCCTTCCAAAGATTTCCGTTCACGAACCTACAACTTTCTTTTGCACTTAGTTTGTTCTAAGCCATTTTTCTCCAAATAACCATCTTATTTGGGACAAAATTACCTTCTTACCTTTAACAAGAATGAAATTCCCATTCCTTACATCTTTCTTACATTATCTCCTACTTTCCTATATACAGAGTTGCCGAATTTTGCACTCCTAGAAATCTTAGTCTCCAACGAAGACTAAGTAGTAACCAACTGTGAACTGTTAACATCGAAATTTCTTAGCTGGCCAATTTATGAATCATCTTTTTGCTAACAAACTGCAAGAAAGATAGCATGAGCTTATTTGACCTTTGGTAAATCTCAACAGACTAAGTTTTACGTTTAACGCTTATAACCTCAAAGACAGGTCCTATCTTAATTAAGCTGAAAAATACCAAATTATGTTCCACCTAGATCCTCTTTTAAAAGGTCCGGTTGCTCTGCATTGTTACTCCCCATTGTTAATTTTTACCTGAGACACTAGTAGGGAAATATAGAGTGGGCGGTGGTAGGTTCAGGGGGTGCTTTTTTTGCTCCTTGATGGTAAAGGTAGGAGGAGCCATGGTGCCTGAGGCACTGGAGATGGTCTAGAAGCCAGTTATGCAGGCGGCACCCAAGGTGGTGCAGAGAGAAAAGGGGGAGGGGAGACAGAAGAGGCGGAGGCAAAGTGCCACCAGAAGGCAGAGAAAAAGTGTTGCCCGTTCTCAGCTCATCAGCTCCAGCAGATGAGCAGACGCCGCATTTTCCCATTAACAACGGGGAATGGACAGTCCGTGCTGGGCCAGAGAAGACAGAGAATTTCCCCCAGAACAAAGGGAGTTTCGGCAGCTGCTTGGGAATAACGTCCCTGTCCAGAGGTAAGCTAACCACAGATGTCTCCAATTACAGCCATTAACCAGGGAAGTGAGTGAGGGAGAAGCCCCCAAGCCTATTACAAAGAACAGTGAGGTAAGAGTCAAGAGTCCCCTTTGTCTGGGATGGCCTGTGTTTCCTCCAGTAACCTGGGTTTACTCGCAGGCAGCCTATTTAGATAATTAGTCAGTATGTCAGGAGGGAGTTTACTAGACATACTAGCCAAACATGTTTGGGAAAACCACTTCCACAAGGCCTTTAGATTGGGTTCTGGTGTAGAGCAATGAAGGCCTGGGTAGGAGCAGTAGGTATCCTAGGTCCATTTACCTTTTCCTACTGCAGAAATCTGATAGAACCCACTGAGGCCATTCAGTGTTACAGGAGACCAAACCTTTCCTAAATTTTTCAATCCAGATTGTTTCCAGTGGGTTAAAAGGCACCCCAAAGGAGAGTCCTTGGGAACTGAAGAAGAGAGAAGGTCCATTACCTAGAAAATCTCCCCAACTCCCGGTGGCATCCCACGCAGGATATGTAAGAGGTTCCTGGTGCCAAAGAGACCCAAGGCGGCGTTCCCCCCCCCCCCCCAACAAAATCACTGCCGACTACCGCCACTGATATAGGTCCCTGTAGAAGGGAGGCCAGCCCTCCCCTCTGCTTCCCCATCACATTCTAGACTAAAATGTGTGCCAGTGTAGGCAACAAAATACTGCGCCTTAAAGGTCGTGCCATGAAGGTCACATCTTATTTTACCTTGCCTTGAAGAACCCGCCGTTTTTAACCCATGGAAAACACTAGAAGCTTTAAAAGGGGGAAATTATCCAATTTTGCAGCTTAAGTAGTTAGTAGAGGACTTGACAGAAAACAGTAAAGAGAAATCCATCATAATCCAAGCAACATTTCAACACATGTAGTCTTTAAAGCCTACTCCCCTAGGAAACATTCCCCTTAAGTATCGCCTCCCAGATGTAGCCCCCAATAAGGACCGACTAAGTGGGGCCTCAGGGGAGAAGGTGGTGGAATGTCCTAGTGGGGGGAGGAGGGAGCTCTTCCTCCTTGTGGGGTCTAACTTGAGAAGCTAAAGAGCTTATTTCAGGAACCGAAGGAATCGTAGGTTTCCCTTCTTTTTCTTTAAAGACATTCGAGGTTGTCCTCAGTATGTAAAGGGGTCATACCAGACCTGACTAGACCCCACATAGTAAGCGAAGCAAGGGACACTTTTTACCTTGTTCATGGCAACATTTCAAGTTCTTTCCAATTCTCTCCCATACTTCTAAAGTTCCTAACAAACCCTGAAGTTGGTCCTCTGTTAGAGAGGTCCCGCTCATCTTAAGGATCTGTTTCTCATTTATGAGTTAAGAGTTACTTTAAGAGTTGCTTTAAAACCTTAATATATTGTCTTTGAGAGAGAGGCTTTGCCCATATCTGTGGAGTTCCTAGAGAACTTTTAATTCCATAAAACTACTCAAGCCTGAAACTTCCCCGAACTCGGCTTTGAGCTGATGCCAACTTACTGCGCACAGACTTCTCGTTTTCAGGGCTCCGTACGGTGTCCGCTGCAAGATGGTCACATCATGATCACCACTCGCCGGGAATGGCCAGCATTCCCTGTACTGCCGGATGAAAGATTACTCCAAACTTCGCCGTGGAAGAGAGGAGAAAGTAAGGGTGTCATTGCTCACAGGCAAAGACCTTTTGCGCTTCTCTGCTCCTGCTTTTATTGGTCCTTCAGGATAATCACAAACCTTTATCACTGTTCCTCAAGCACGTGATGTGTGACAAAGGGTCTTAACTGAAAACTGGGAGCATCTGTTTACGGGAGAGTTACAATACGCTAATTTGGGCATGTTCTACGAGTTCTGCGGAATATAGCCTAAGGGACAATGCTACTCTCTTAGATCACAGGGTGGCTGTTTGGGCTAGGAAAGCTTTGGGAAGGCAACTCCCCGCAGCAACCCCATGGCAGAGCGGTCACGTAGGCCTCGGCATTCCGAAGCCCTACACCCCTCTCCGAAAACTTCCCTGCCCCTGTGTTACATTTTAGCAAGCCAGCGGGCAGCCTGTATGGTACATTTTAGCGAGCCAGGTATTATGGCTGATTTCATGCTCTACCTTAACCCCAACAATTTTTAAAGATTTTATTTATGTATTTATTTGAGAGAGAGAGATAGACCTTGAGCAGGGGGATGGGCAGAGGGAAAAGCAGACTCCCTGCTAAGCAGGGAGCCCAATTCAGGGCTCCATCCCAGGACCTTGGGATCATGACCTGAGCCAAAGGCAGATGCTTAACTGCCTGAGCCACCCAGACACCCCTAAAAGGCATAGGATTACAGAAAACATTAATTATAGCAATATTTGTTTGGGTTTAGAACATATACAGATGTAGTATATAAATTTAACCAAAGAAAGGGAGAGAAGATGTAGTTATATTCATAAAAAGGTGTTTATATTTTACTGGATCAGTGATTTCCAGGGATGGGGCTGGGGGAGGGGGAAGGGATTGATTGATAGGTGGAACACAGAGGATTTCTAGGGCAGTGAAACTACTCTGTATGATACTGTAATGATGGGTATATGTCATTACACGTTTGTCCAAACCCATAAAGTGAACACCACCGAGAGTGAACTCTAATGAAAAGTATAGACATTGGGTAGAAATGATGTATCAATATAAATTCACCCATTGTACCAAATGCACCACTTTTACTGTGGGATCTTGACGATGGAAGAAGCTATAAGCATGTGTAGGGCAACGTATATCAGAATTCTCTGTACCTTCTCAGTTGTGCTGTGAACCTCACACTGCTCTAACAGATAAAATCGATTTAAAAGAAAATAACAAGTATCGACAAGTATGTGGAGCAACTAGAATATTCATATATTGTTGTTGGGTATATGAAATGGTCTCATCTCTTTGAAAAATGGTTTGACCGTTTCTTAAAATATTAAACATAGATTTACCATATCAGCAAGTAATTCTACTTCTAGGTATATATTCAGGATAAATAAAAACATTTGTATACCCAAAGACTTATATATGAAAGTTTATTACCACATTATTTGTAATAGTCCAAAGATCAAAGACAAAATAGCAATGAATAGAATCACGTATGTGGGTGTTTTTGCTTAGAGTAATCTTAAGTTTGTAAAGCTCTTTAGTGAGAAATAAAATTAGGAGGATATGGAGTCCCCTTAATACACAGGTTCTGGAGCTGAATTGCCTCTTAATTCATTGTCTGTTAATGGAGTGGAACTTTAGGGAGAAATCATGAAGAGAAAAATAATAACAGCTGTGTTTCAGGAAAATAGATTCATAACTACATTTGTAGTTCCTTTTCAGTAATATAGTAGAACACCGTAGCCAAATAATGCACAGAGCCAATTTTTTTTTTTCTTTATAGTCATCTTCCCCTGAGCTAACAGGGAAAGGAATTGGGCTGAACAATAGAGGAAAAAAGGCTTAGTGTGTTAACCAGGAAAACTAACAAGAATGTCTGATTTACTTTGGACAGCAGTGGTCACAGTGCTAGGGACTTTTATCATATATTTTTATAACAAAACCACTGTTTTGCTGTTTTGCAGACCCAAATAAAGATTAAAATATTGGGATGTTTGTGTGTCTAGTTTGACTGTAGCTTTTATTCTGGACTTATTAAAAATGTCAGACAATAAAATAAATCTGATTTCACTGTTCGTACTTTATGCTTGTAATAATGGTGGCTATCTGGAGAAGGAAATGTTGTTAGAATTTATCAGGACTTCATTTACTGGAAAGAAATTACAGTAACCTGTGTTTACTGTAGCTCGGTGAGTGTCATGAGAATATGTACAGTAATTGGCCTGTGGCATATTTTCAAATCATTATGAGCCCGGGGGTCTTCATAAATCACCAGTTAGGAAGCACTCATTCAACATAATTCTTTCATAGCAAATGTGATAAAAGCATATGTTTTAATATTATTCGTAAGAGTAAAGTTCTCCAGTTTTTGAATACCTGATTTATTTAGCTAAATCCCAGGTTAGCTTTAAGTATTACTCAAAGAGCTGAACATTATCTATGTTCACCTTAATAAGCCAATAGGAAGAAAAATGAAAAGAAGATAAAGGGATCGAGGATGGAGAAAAAAAGTGCATGTAGTTTGATGAATTCCAAATTATAATTCTCTAGTTTATCAATATGTAAGTGGACCGATAGAATATGCAGACCTAATCCAAAGTCAAAGTTAAAATTTATTAAATTATTAAGCAAGGGAAGCAAAGAAGTCAGAAAGTAATTATTGAAATATTTTATTAGATAAAAAAATACATTATTTTTAGGTAAAAGGCAATGTAACTAAAGTTAAAAACTAAAACAGAGAACAGGAAAAGCGTTTCAGCTTATGAGTCAAACGTTACTGTAGTTCTGATGGTAATTGTGTCAACTTGACCAGGTCAGGAGGTACCCAGATATTTGGTTAAACATTATTACTGGGTGTGTCTGTGAGTGTGTTTCTGGATGAGAATAACATTTTCTTAAGTAACTTGAATAATTACCATTTGGGTAAGTATCATCGGGGTAAGTAATTTGAATATGTTAAGCAGATTGTTCTCCCATTGTGGGTGGGCCTCATCTCATCTGTTGAAAATCTGAAAGGAATAAAGCGTAAGAAAGAATTATTTCTCTCTGCCTGACTCGTTTCTCGCTGAAACATTTGTCTTCTCCCTTCAAACTCAGACTCGCACTGCACCTGTACCGTCCCTCCCCGGGGATTCCAGTTTGCCAACTCCAGATCTTGAGCATTTCAGCCTCCATAACCCAAAGAGCCAGTGCCTCAGAGTATGTAGTAATCATGTATATCATACATTATCCCCAAACAGTGTGAAAGCGGTGAATCTAATCCAACAGAAAACTAGGTAAAGAGTTAAAGTAAAAAAAGAAACAGGAAAAGAAAGAACGGAAGAAAAGAACATAAGGAAAGAATACACACAGGAAACCACACACAAAAAGCCAGTAAATATTGAAAAAAGTAACGAATTAATGATCAAAAAACTAAATACTGAGAAATTACTTGTCAGATGCCAGATATATAACATCCAGTGAAGATAACAGGGAGCTCTCTCGTGCAAGATCGGTATCTTAGAAATAGGAGAACAGTATTCCAGGGAATCCTCCCTCTCTCCAACTGAAAGTCATCAGATATCAGGAGATTTGGCCAAGTCCAGGTTCCTTAGGAGCATGGGCTGTCACCACAGTGTGGATATGGATGTTAGAGCACAACCTGTTCAGGTGATAAGTGGGGATTATATAATCAATTGGGGTTACTCAAATATATGGAAGAAGGATGTCACTCTCCATCATTTTTGCCCCTGACATAGATTTATGTGGGTTGTACGTGGAATTTGCAGTACCTAAATCTGAAGGAAGGTAGAGATAGGAACACAACTGAATGAGACATCTTTAAGTCTGTTTCCTTACAGAGAAGGAAAATACTTTTTATTGATTGATCGATTGATTGAAATGTTAGGTAGTTAACATACGGTGCAATATGGGTTTCTGGAGTAGAATTCATGATTCATCACTTACATACAACACGCAGTGCTCATCACAACAAATGCCCTCCTTAATACCCCTCACCAACCTAGCCCATCCCTGACCCACCTCCTTCCATCAACCCACACTTTGTTCTCTATCTTAAAGAGTTGCCTATAGCTTTTTCCTCTCTCTCCTATTTTTTCTTTTCCCCCTTCCCATTTGTTTATCTGTTTCTTTGTTTTTTTCCTTAAATTCTACATATGAATGAGATCGTATGTATTTGTCTTTCTCTTGCTGACTTACTTCACTTAACATAATATGCTCCACTTCCATCCAGGTCATTGCAAATGACAAGATTTCTTTCTGTTTTTTTTTTTTTTTTGGTGGCTGAGTAACATTCATCTACCTATCTATCTCTCTATCTATCTATCAATCTCATACATATTCATATATATATATATTATATATATGCCACCTCTTCTTTATTCATTCATCAGTCGATGGATATTTGGGCTCTTTCTGTAGTTTGTCTATTGTTGACAATGCTGCTATAAACATCAGAGTGCATGTGTCCCTTTGAATCTGTGTTGTTGTGTCCTTTGGGTAAATACCTACTAGTGCAATTGCTGGGTCATAGGGTAGTTCTATTTTTAACTTCGAGAAAACTCCATACTGTTCTCCAGAGTGGCTGCACCAGTTTGCATCCCCACCAACAGGGCAAGAGGGCTTCCCTTTCTCCATATCCTTTCCAACACCTCTTGTTTCTTGTGTTGTTAATTTTAGCCTGTCTGACCGGTATGAGGTGGTATCTCATCATGGTTTTGATTTGCATTTCCCTGATGATGAGTGATGTTGAGCATCTTCTCAAGTGTCTGTTAGCCATCTCCATGTCTTCTTTGGAAAAGTTTCTCTTCATGTCTTCTGTCCATTTCTTTTTTTCTTTTTCTTTTTTTTCTTTAAAAGATTTATTTATGTATTTGCCAGAGAGAGAGTGGGCGAGAGAGCACAAGCAGGGGAAGCCACAGTGGGAGAGGGAGAAAGAGACTCCGGGATGAGCAGAGAGCCTGATGCGGGGCTCAATCCCAGGAGCCTAGGATCAGATGCTTAACCAACTGAGCCACCCAGGCATCCCATCTTCTGCCCATTTCTTAACTGGGTTTTTTTGGGGGGTGTTGCATTTGACAAATTCTTTGGAGATTTTGGATACTAACCCTTTATCAGATGTGTGTTTGCCAATATCTTCTCCCATTCCATAGGATACCTTTTAGTGTTATTGATTTTTTCCTTCACTGTTCAGAAGATTTTTATTTTGATGAAGTCCCAATACTTCATTTTTGCTTTTGTTTCCCTTGCCTGTGGTTATGTGTCTAGTAAGAAATTGCTATGGCCAAGGTCAAAGAGGTTGCGGCCTGTGTTCTATCTAGGATTTTGATGGTTTCCCATCTCACATTTAGGTCTTTCATCCATTTTGAAATTTTGGGGGGTATTGTGTAAGAAAGTGGTCTAGTTTCATTCTTCTGCATGTTGCTGTCCAGTTTTTCCCAACACTATTTGTTGAAGAGACTTTTTTCTATTGCATATTCTTTCCCACTTTGTCTAAAATTAGTTGACCATATAGTTGTGGGTCCATTTCTGGGTTCTCTGTTTTGTTCCATTGATCTTTGTTTCTGCTTTTGTGCCAGTACCATACTGTCTTGATGACTACAGCTTTGTAATATAGCTCAAAACCCAGAATTATGATGTCTCCAGTTTTGTTTCTCTTCTTCAGAATTGATTTGGCTACTTGTATGGGACCAGAGGGGAAAACCACTTCAGACACATTAACCTAGCTGAAAAAATTCAAAATACCAGTATTCATGTCAAGGGTTGTGCCATTTCACTTTAACCTCTAGACAAATAATCATGAAGGAAGAAGGTTGTGGTGGGCATAATAGAGATAAAATATAGGATTTGCAAATAGGCAAACTTCTCCATTTAGAGTTCTCTTTTAGTATGCTAATAAAATTTCAAACAACACTGATGTTGCAATATAACCAATTGCAAGCACATATGCTTGCATAAATACTAAATAACTCAAATGTACTCAACATCTAAAGCATATAGTATTTTATAAATAAAAATGGTTATCCTTCATAACTTTAAATGCAGGTGCACACTGTCTTTCTGGACTCCCCTTCTCATCAAGGATACTACTGTAGCTGAGAGAATTCCAAGTGGCCAATTACACTTATTCTCACTGGAGGAATTTTAGTAAACTAGCTTTCTAGCTTGACATAAAAGGGAAAAGGGAAGGAGAATAACATCCCTCTCATTGTTAAGTGTATTATACATACATTAATACATATGAAAATTATCTGACCAATTTAAAGGAAAATCAAACAAAAAACTCCGTAGCCACAGCTCAATTAAAAAAAAAAAAAAAAAGCCTAACCTTTGAAAGTCCCTCTTTATCTTTGAAGGTTTATCAAGAGATACTTTAGGTTCTCTTCCTAAGGGGATAGTTATGGTTAAGTCATATCCAACTGCACTATTAATGATGTCAAAAACTAGACTCTGCACACCAATAAAACCAAGGAGAAAGATGAGTTGATTGCAAGAGTTTCAATTCGCAAGCTGGGAAGAGCAAGGCTATAGGAGCAATGAGTTCCAGATTGCTCACAGTCCAAGGGATTTTTATGGGGTTAATGTGAAAGTTAATTTGGTTTTTGGGGGGAGGGTTTTTTGTTTTTGTTTTTGTTTTCAGCTGAAATGTTGCCTAATAGTCTTTTATTTATTTGGATCAGGGTAGCTGAGTCGAGGGAATAAGGAAGTACAGAGATAGTATAAACAGACTTGACATTTGAAGATGGGCTGGTATCCTCTGCTGATTTCCAAGAGGAGCTGTAAATTTCTATATGGTTAGGTTAAGTTCATTTATATGTCTGCATCAACTGTATCCATTTTGTCCCTGACAAGGCTCCAATTTAGTTTGTTTCTATGATGCCAAAATATCTTCCAAAACGGTTGCTCCCCCTAACAGTGGATGAGAAACTCCATATCCCACAATACTCCCATCTTTGCTTTTACTTAATTTTTAATCTGTTCCAATCTGGCGCATATATAATGGTTTCCCATTGTGGTTTCAATTTTCATTTCACTGATAATTGATCAAATTAAAGGAGTGCAGAGCAAGTGATTCTTAGTTAAAAATTTAAATACATTTCTTCAAATGAAGGTTTAAATTTATGCTAGTAAATTGTATTTATCCTACACAGATAAGGCTTCTGTTTTCCAAATTAAACTGAAAAACGTTTAAAGTTCCTTCAGAAAGTTTTAAACTTTATTAGCAGGAACCTTTTCCCCACTTTGTTCTTCAGGGAATTCTTTAGAACTTTTCAGAAGCAAATTTACTTAAGAATAGCAATCAAGACATTTTGTAGGATGATAAAGACATTAATAATACTTTGTTATTGCATATGATATTATTCACTTTCAAGTTTAATGGCTTACAATGCATTTTTTTTTTTTTTGGCAGTATAAGGAAATTAGCTCTGTTTCCTGGCACAATTAGTTGTAAGTCCTTCATTTTCATTCTGTTGAAGACTGAAGGACAAATCAGTGATAACAGAATCAAGCACTTGGGTAGTCAGCTAAGATTCTTGTCTAGAAGTAATTTATCATGTAAATGATGCCTGCTTTTTTTTTTTTTTTCTCAATGGATTTGAAAACAGCTTTCTGCATGATTGAAGCTTTTGTCAGTAGACCACCCCAACATTTGACAAATGTTACTTTTCTCTACAGGAATGTAAGAATATCAGTGTTACAAACTTTTGAAATGGCATAATTAGTTTATATATATTTTTCCAAATCCTCTCTTGCTCATTTAGAATTTTATATGTATGTTATATTTGCACTCCAAATAAAGCTTAAAAGATTATAAAATGCATATTTTTTCCTGTGAAAAAGTAATGGTTTGGAAGCCAAATCTATAAAGTATATATGTGGATATTTTCTGTCCTTTCAATCTATGGCTTCTTCAAAATATTAAAATAATATTAATATATTAAGACAGTGTGTGCATTGAAAAACATGTCCATTGAAAATATCAGAAAATGTCTAGGTGATTATTTATATAATGCCAGATAACTAAATATTTTAAAATGTATAGAACACAGATTTTCAAAATTTTTCTTGGGGCATTTGGCACTGTATAAAGAACTTAAAGTGCATTTCATCTAAATATATATTACATGAATATTGATATTGCAACCCATACCTAAAAATGTGGGTATGCTCAAATATTTGATGTTCATCCCTAAGGAAAAAAAGATGCCAAAGGATTTATGTCTGTCAAAGGAAAAGAGTAATTTTTAAAGTAATTTTCAAACCATTCTGGAGGAAACTGATTTTTTAAAAATTAACAGTCATTCTTTATTAAACTCAACTATTATATTCAATTTACTATATTGAGTTTTATACTATGAAATTATAATTTTATGGAATGGTTTATTTATTATTTTATTTGTTGTCAAATTACTTGAGTTCTCCCTTTTAGTTGACCTAAATATAGGGCCTATTTTATCGCATAATACTTTATTTTTCATTTTAATATGTTTATACTTTCAATTCTAAGATAATTCTCAAATACTTACTGAAGAGTGCTAATATACTATTTTAACTAAAAAATTCTGGAAGTACGTACGTGTATGCTAACAATGTCATCTTCTGACTTTGTGTCCATTTCATGGTGCTCCTCTTTGGCCACCGCAATTGGCCCCAGTAGTCTTTTCTCAGTATGTCTCTTTCTTTTGGCCTCCCCTGTGTATTTGTGTGTTCCTGCTTATCTATTTGCAAAGTTTACAATCTCAGGATGCCATTGTCATGGCCATGTTTCCCTGGAGTTATTGTTGTTTCCATGTCACTGCAATGCCGAACTCTTGGAATTGATTTCCCAGCTAGGAAGGCCCTAAGCTGTCACAAACACTTCCTTCAAGAGAATTAAATGCAGAGCAGTAGCGGTGAGTGCTGTTGTGGGGCCTAACAAATCCCCAGTTATATGATTCAATGAGACCTCTGTACCTTCCATTGTTTTAAAGTGATGGGAGTATGCAAAGAGGGCAAAATGCTTTTTATTATGTGTCCATCCAAAAATTTAAAGCATTTTAGAATTATAAAATATTTAGTCATCCTCATTAACAGGTAGAGCTAAGTACCTCCCTTAATTAACTGGATGGGAAAAGATGACATTTTGTACAGCAAACTTTTTGTATGATCCATCCTACTTTCTCTTGAAATTGTTAATTCAGTGTTAGTTCTTCCACAATTATGATATGTCTTTTCTGTTCAAGATATTCTGCTTACACTGTTGACATGGATATTACAAGTGCACTTCAAAAAAAGCAATGTCTGTGACTCCAAAGAAGTATGGTTCATATATTTGCTATACATTCGTAGACAGAACATTCCAATATGTAGAGATGGGAATGTAAATTAACTGTGTTAGGTATTGTGACATCACTGATCACATGGATACATTTAAAGACTTTGGATCTGTGTAATTGGAGTATGAGAAGATAAAACTAGTCATTCCTGAAAAAAACTCATGAGTGATGTTTGTCTGTCTTCTATGAATAGATGTGTAAGAGATAGATAAGACATTTAAACAATTCCCTTTGGTCTGGAGCCAATGATAGATACAATATTTTGCATTTAGAATAAAACTGATTTCAGAGACATTACTGAGAAGGGAAGGTGAAGATGTGAAAAGCCTTGGGGCAGGAAAGCAATGTAGGTGTTTAAGACATTCATTAATTACTTTATCCACCCAAACTCCAGAATGTAATTTACTCTCCATCGGAATGTGGCTGATTCCTCAGTTTAACTGCTGAGCCTCAGCAACTGTTGTTTTCCACTGTCTTCTAGGAAAGACTGCTAAGCAGTGAAACTGACTACTGTGGACATTTTAATATTCAGTTCACCTCTTTCACCCTTTACCTCAGGGCATCTAGCACACTTTGCACAACCTGAATTTAGTAGGATTTGGAGGAATTCACCTTAGGGAAATTAAAACTGCAGATACAGTCAAGGGACCCGTGATTACAAATAATCCACAAACCTCCATTATCTGGCAGTCCTGAACTAAATTGGTACAAACACAGAGGTTTGATTTTTCAGTGTTTCTTGGGTAACCACATGTACTGCAATAACTTTTTCTTTAGTGTGTCATCTTTTCAACCTAAATAAACTTGAATATGACAACAAAAGCAGTTTGGGTTTGTTTTGTTTTGTTTTGTTTTGTTTTTTAATAAGGAACAAGACTGTAATAGATATAATTAGATGTGTATATAACCCCTCCCCACACAGACATATACACACTCACAGCTGGTAGTTCCTCACTGTTGTAGATACTTGGGTAGACCACGCAGATCCCCTTTCAGAACTCATTTCCCCAAGGCAGGAGTGTTCCTGCTGATAGCTCACTGCTGAGACTCTCCCTAAGCCTATCCTCTGTGGAAGGAAGCTGCCTTTTTCCAGATTACCTCCCCATCCTCTCCCACGTGGCCATCATCCAGTGATTGGTCCATTTAGCTGTTCAAAGGCCCACCAGCTACTTCTGTTTCTATTTTCTCTGGAGGGGCATCCTAGCTTACATTCAACTTCTCCATCCGTACAGTCCTCCTTCTCTTGCTCCCTCACAAGTGTGTTTTCCCAAATCCCATGCTAGGAAACATCCCTAATGCAAACATTAGTTTCAAAGTCTGTTTCTGAGGAACCTGACCCTATGTACAATCATCAAATAAATAAGACTAGTTCTTGACAGAGAAGGGGCAAAGGACAAGTCCCAGCTCTATTCCTCTGCTCAGCTTGCTTTTTGGATGCTGAGCCATTTCAAAATTTCAAACTTACTGCTCCTTTTCCAGGAAGAGAACTAAGATCTAGAATGAGAGGTTAAAGGATTTCTTTTAGACTGGTCTTAAGCAAAGTTGGGGTGGATTATAGCTCTCTAGCTGACATTTTATCTTAGTTGGGAAAGGATTGCAGGACTCTGGCTTTTACTTCACAATAACCTGATAGTAAAACTATAAAAGACATACTTATTTTTGTTTTCTTCAGAACACTTCTATTTGCATTTTTTCGAGTTGAGAAATTACACTTTTTGTGATGCCTTACAGAAAAGCATGACCTCTGTTAAAAAGATTTGGATTTCCTCCCTAAGAAGTAGTCTATCTCTTGAAATAGTAGAACACCAGGATCTAAGAGCTTCATCCCATGGCCCAATGCAGGACTATGAATATTTGGCTTCTGAAAGTCTAACAGTGAATACATGATTTGGGATTTACTGAAGAATCAATATGCTAATTATACTTCAGGTTCCTCAGAAGAATATTTAGTGACCAAATTCTCATCACTTTTGTTACTCGATGAAGTTTGTGTAAAGGTCTTAAATTGTCCCTTTTTATAAACTTTTCCAGGTTTTCTCTCTAAATTTCATATACAACTACTCTGAAAAAGTGCATGATTATATAGTAGTAAAGAATATAAACTTTGAAACCAGCTATGCCCATTCTGCATTATTGCTATGCCATTTACTAAATAATAACCTAACACAAGTTTTCTGAGAACTCGAAGGGCCAAGGTGTTTATCTGTATGGTAGAAATAGTAATATGACTTATAGCCAGGAATAACATAAGGATTTAATGACATAATTTATTCAAAACACAAAGCATAGTATTGAAACAAAAAAAACCCAACAGTAATAATAAAATGATTATTAACTTTATCAGTTCACTGAAAGACGTTAAGCCATTTTTATGATTTCTCTAAACTCTAACTACATTATTTCTTCTACCAAAGGTAACATTTTAAAACTGATATAATAAATCTTTAATTAATTCACTGCCTTTGAAGCTAAGTTCTTATTTTCACGTGTCTTCTCTCGAAGCTAAGTTCTTATTTTCACGTGTCTTCTTTCCTCTGTCCTTCAGGCCTCCCATGCTCTCTCACCTCTCCCTTCTCTGCTCTCACTACTAATAAGCTCTTAAACCCATCTGATGTATCATTTACACCTAGTCATGCATGTTGTGTATTATCTGTTACTAAGATATTTGGATTAGAAAACATCTTTACAAAGATTAAAGACAGTTTTCCTTTGCTAAAAAATTTTAGGCACCAAAAGCAGATAGGGTATAGTGGTAAGTGCCTAACCATTAGCTTTTTTTTATTGTAACATAAGTGCCTGACCTTAAGTTTTTGATTGCAGAAGCGTCCATTTCAAAGTCATCCATCTCAAATAAATACATTGACAGTTAGGCAACTAACTAGATGAAGAACTAGGCCATCCCACCCATGAAGTTCCCCCTCTTAGAAAACCCTGGATGTTTCCCAGAGTCCATATTCTCTCATGGTTCATCCCCCCTTCTGAGGGCTTCAGAGGGGTGGGGGGTGGGGGATTGGGATAGGCCGGTAATGGGTATTAAGGAGGGCACATATTGCATGGAGCACTGGGTGTTATACACAAATAATGAATCATGGAACACTACATCAAAAGCTAAGGATGTACTGTATGGTGACTAAAATAACAGAATAAAAAATTATTATTAAAAAAAAAAGAAAACCCTGGACGACACAGTTAACTGACCTCTTGAGTGATCCTGTTTCCCTTCCAGTGCTTTAATTCCTGTTTTTATATTTTAAATTCACCGATAAAGAAGGAAGACTCCAAACCCTAGGTACTTCACCCTCTCACCCAAGAAAGGAAGAATACCAGGTCCACACACACATACTTTCTCTCTACCTGGGACCTTGCTGTATGGCCCCAGCCCCAGCTGTGCCACAATATCCTCCAGGAATTGTGAGTTATAAACATTTTTGCAAAGTCCCTCAATGGTTGTTGCTGAGGTGAACCATGCAGTCGTAAGAACCACAGGGCAGGTCTAGCCAAGACATTGGTTCTGGTGGGGGACATGTCTGTGGTGGTTCACAAGTTGTAACAAGACTTAGTGAAGGCCCTCATGCACTATTAGCCAAGGCCATCACAGTCAGTAGGCTCCAACCCAGACAAAACATAGGGTTATACATTTATTCGAAACCTTTAAATCACAGCAGGAAATAATTACTCAGTCTACACATATATCACGGATACCATGGAAAGATAAATGTCTGAGAAAACACATCCACCCTTTAGGAGAGTGCACTCATTTTCTGCTGTTACTATACATGTGCACTAAATAGTACTCTAGTGACCCAAGGGATGCTTCCCAAGCCCTTATTTCCAAAAAATAGCATGCATTCTCGGAAGCATCTGGTTCACTATGTTTGGTTAAAGCTATTATTTGCAAAACTCCTGGGAGAACAGAAACCAACTTCATTTGCACCTATTCAAGTTTGAATCTTTTATCCTACTCACCCCTCAAACTGCAGATGCCTAAGTATTTTGTTTGAGATTAAATGGAGACTGTGAGATATAAATACATATTTCTAGGATGTAGTTATCAAAGGCAACTAAATTAAATCACAGCATATATTCAAACAAAACCAAAGCAAACAGAAAACTCCTATGAAGGCTTCACAGTGATTTCTTATTCTAGGTCACACAATCCGTAGAAATCCCATAAATGATTGATATATGAACTACATGCCCTATTTTATTGACCTTAATAGGTACGTATCAAATCAAATTGATGCAGCTAAATATCGAATTATTTTGCTCTGGTCTAAATTTACATTGATTCAGAGTGGTAACAATGCTAATACAAGGAAAACTTAATCCATTTCTCAACAAATCCAGTCTGATTGAGATAATATTTTAAAACATGAAGTCATTTGGGAGAAAAAGAGCAAAAGTTACAAGGAGTGATTAAAAATAATTCCTGTGGCTATATTTTGTATTCCTTACTGATATTTGCACCATAACATAGATAAGACAAATCTATTCTATTGACATATTTACCTAATTTGGAGTATATAAATGAAGATTTTAGCGAACTCTTTAGCCTTATATGATATTGATAAATACCATACAATTATAAAAAAAGAAAAAGAATGAAAAAAATTGCCTAGAATTTTAAGGCGGTAGTTTTGGGGTGCCTGGATGGCTCAAATGGTTAAGTGTCCACTTTCAGCTCCGGTCGTGATCTCTAGGCCCTGGGATCCAGCCCCGCTTGGGCTCCCCTCTCAGTGGGGCATCTGCTTCTCCTTCTCTCTCTGCTTCACCCTCTGCTTGTGCTCTCTCTGTCTCTTTCTCCTCAAATGAATAAACAAAATCTTTTAAATAAGGCAGTAGTTTTATTGCAACCAATATTTTCTTTTCAGATGCTCTCCATAAAAATCCTTTCAAATTACTCTCCCAATCATCACACTAGGCATCTACTGCTTACTTAGCTCCATCAAGTAGCCTTAGGATTAGAGAAGGAATCAGAGACACAATTCCTGTCATTAAAATTCCTCCTTGATAGTTGGAGATACAAGGCTAACTACATGAAACAATGGGAAAGTTTTAAGAGCTGGGTGTAATTGCTGTGCGTCATGAGCCAATGTACTGTAGGAATCAAGAGAGCAGAGAGTTAACAAGTGCTAAAGCAGACAAGGACATCGGGAGATGAAAATAAGCTAGATCCTTCAAGTTGTGAAGAAGTGTTGAGATGAGGGATTGAGAAGAAATTATTTTGATCAGTAGAGTGAAATCGAGACCCACTTTTAATTTGAAATGTAATAGCAAAATCTGGGTCATAATGAAACCTCTGTCAAAAATGGCCTCCTTAAAAAGTTTATGTTGTTTACATGAGAACTATCTGCTGAAGCTTGCCTAACTTTGTAACTGATATTTCATTTCACTCCTGAGGTTATTATAAATGAAAAAATGATTGGGTGCTAGGGTTTCAAATCAGCAATGCCAGGTTTTTCCCTTGAATTGAAAATAATGGTGGACAAAAGCTGCTCAGGTAATTTAATGTTTGTGTCTGAAAGTTTACTCTGATCATCTTTTAACTTCAAAGCATCTCCAACTACAGGTTCTCAATAAACCATTTTCATAATTTTAGATCTTGTAAGCACTCTGCAGTGACATTTGAATAAATGGAATCTTTTTCATTAGCCTTGTTGCTCTTTAAAAAAAAAAATAAGGTATCAGACATTGAACATGCTTTAGAATAAGTTAACCTTAACATATTCCTTAAAAGATATAGTAAATATGCAAATGTGCTCCTTAAAACAACTTTTATCTAGAAACACATAGAAGAAAGCAATCGTTAGCTTCACAGCTTCTCAGCCTTAATTGGATTTGAAAGCTGAAAAATATTAATTTCATTTGATCTATATATAAATACAATTTCAAAATACAAACAGCAAAATCTCAATGTTTATTTTTTTATTTAATCTTTTTGGGACTTTATTTCAGATATTATTTATATGATAGATGCTCTAGGGGAAAATAAAGACATACGTGGTTGTAATCTTGAGCATACACTGTGGCAACATTTCTTATTTCAAATGCACTTTTCAGCATGAGCAGATAAACCAACAGAAGATGCCTGGAGGGAAACAAAATCACATTAAAATATTCCCAATTTTAAGACATAAAAACTGAACACCAAAGCCTGATTTATTCCAATATCACCATGAACTTTTCAACATTGTTATCAATGAGTGCATATTTAAATATGCTAAATCTTAAAAGAAATTAAATTTACACCCAAGTTATATTTTTTGCTTTGTTGGTGTATCTCTAAAGTATATATATTAATATAGGATTTTTTTTGGTATATTATATAAAATAGGTAGATCTACTTCATTGTAACTACTTGTTAAATTAAGAGTGACCACTGTAAAAGAGAAAGAGAATATTTCATTCAAGAAACTGAAAGAAGCCATTTATTATTGAAGTCCTGAATTTGATGAAGGGAAGGACAGAATAGGAAGTTTGTGAGAGAACTACTCATCAAATTGTGGAAGACTGTGTTAAGCACTTTAGACTTCAAACATAAGTGAGTGTGAGTCAGGGAAATCACATTTGCATTTTAGAAACAACATACTAAAATGAAATGGTAGAGAAAAGTTCTATGATCAATAATAAGATTAAAATTAAATATTTTTATCTATATAAAAATACATTGATAAAATCTCTTTTCTATCTTTTATGAACAAAGGTATTTGATTTGTTAACACATGATTATTGATTTAGAATTTTATGTTGAAAAGAATGATTATTAAAATTCATGTTAAAATTATTGTGAATTAGTTATATATTCCCATGAACTACTGGTTAAAATATATTTAATTAAAAAACATTATTTCCAAGTACATTTGTCTGGACATCTTATCATTATTATCTGTGGAGCTTAAAAAATATTACTGGGCCTAAACTCAGATATTCTGATTTAGTAGTTCTTAGAGGAGATGAAAAAAACAAAAAACAAAAAATCCCCCACAATTTTAAAAGGTAACCTAAGTAATTCTAAAGCACAGGAGATTTAGAAAGCATAATAGTAGATAATATATACAGGTCAATGAAAGAAAAAAAAAGAAACTATTGGAGTGACATATTTAATAGGATTCACTTTTTTTTACTGAGTAAGTCCCATGTGTATATTTCAAGATTAAGGTGTACAAATAAAATAAGTGTGGGTAAAGTGGCTAGCTTGGAATAAAGACTCAGTGGATACCAGAAATGATTTTTCTTTGAGCAAAGAAAAATATGAAAAGGAAAAGAAGATGGGAGTTTCCAAGTATTCAAATAACATTAAATAGTTTTGTTCCATGGTGAATAATGAAGACACAGTAGACTGAGATATACCTTTAGAGCAAACAATAAAGTCTCCTACCCATCTAAGTAGCCAACTGTGACCATGTTGCTTTGGATCTAAAAATGGTCGATGTTTTAGAGGTTTTCAACTGTAGTATCAGAAAGATCTCTTCCATAAATGAAAGCTAAATTGAAACTTGATGTTTTTTTCCCCCTAGGTCCAACATTCTTAAGATTTGGATTTGAGGAAATAAGGGAAAGAAGAATTTGCCAACTTCCAATACAAATGACTGGTTAATATTTTGTTATAGAAATTAATTTTATTTTGATTTTCTCTGAACACTTTTCTCCTCTTTGCAGCTATCATGAAGATTGCTGAGGAAAGCCTATCACATGCTATGAGAGTAATTAGCTCAAGAATGCCCAGGCTTGGATGTTCCTTGTTAGAACTGAATTGGAATTTGTAATGTCTGACCTCACATCCAACTTCTTTACTTTCTTCTGATGATCATCACTATTTATTAAAGATATAGTGTAACCAAATATTTATGTCTTGAATCTTTCAAAAGAACTCTAATTTAAGAACATATGCTTTCATCTCATCAGGTAATTTATTTCACTAACAAAATTTAGCAATACTTTACACAAGAGTCTTCTATGTAGAATCGAACTAAAGTTCAGAAATAAAGAAGTTATACCAAACTTTTTGCTTTCCCTTTTAATATAATGGCCCTGGACGTTACACATAAGTCTAGCTACTCATTTTCCTCTTTCTTACAATGAATGCAATCACTATCCTTTTTACATGTTGTTTTTAAAACATAAGAGATTATGTGTATTAAATATTTTATAAACAAAAAAGACTATTGAAATAAAGCAGAAAAAGACCTGAAAGCATATATCCTTTCTAAATTTTTTGGAATTATTCATAAGATATCTTAGAAATTAACCTGAATTTTTAAACCAAGTTAGAAAAATACAGCTTTTATGTGAAAATGTGAAATTGACCTTAAAATATTTATTATTAATAGCTGTAATTATTTGTATTGTTTGTATTGGCAAAGTGTTTAAAATTTTATGTTTATCATAATATTTTAAAACCACAGACATTTTAAGAAACTGGACAAATAAGGTATATTTAATAAATACCAATGCAATCTAAATGGAATTGATTAAAACTTTCATTTATAACCAAACATTTCAAAGTTCAAAACATATGCTGAGAGGGCGCCTGGATGACACAGTCAGCGGACCACTCAAATCTTGATCTTTTGATCTTGGGGTCATGAGTTTGAACTCCACATTGGGTATAGAGATTACTAAAAAAAAAAACCAAAAAACAAAACCAAAAAAGTATGCTGGCATTTTGCCAAACAAAACCAAGTTCTCAATGTTAAAATTGTTATTGAAAATTAAATCCTGGATTGATTTTATTCTTGAAATAATACTTGAATTGAATATATGTAGATTTATAGATATACATATATATGTTTGTATTATGAAGCAAATATAAGGTAATTATATTTCCCTGATTCAGGTATTTCTGTGCAGTATCGCCTTTCTGAAACTTTTATTTTGATTCTTAAATTTGAGCATATGATAATACAATCCAAATATATTTCATTACATTTAACATTCTCTTTCCCCTCTCCTCACCTGTAATTTGGCTAAAATATAGAAAATATATAGTATAAATTAAATTAAATTAAATTAAATAATAAAATATAAATATAATATATATTCCTATGTTTCCTTTTATAGCAAAACATACTAGAATAACTAGGTAACATGCTGACAATATATGATTTGAAATTCTAATAATACTTCTTTACAAATGTTTATTGAATTAATGGTGTCTTGGACAGACACTTTAAATTCTGACAACAGATTTTATCTAGGAGTTTCAATATATGAAATATTATTTCCAGGTTGATCATTCCCTTAATCTGAGAGATTTCCTAAGAGTGATGGGACATGACTCTAAGTAAACTCTCCCAAAAAGTACACAGAACAGTTAAATGGTATAAGCAGATAGGAGAAAGAGATTGTAAATATAAATTTAAAAGATAATGATTTAAGCAGTTAAACAATTTTCTATTTCGAAATTTTATTTCATAGAGCACTTATTACACTACTGTATATTATACATATCAGAAAAGCCATAATGCACAACATTTCTCAAACTAACTTCCCAGGAATCTATTTTACCTAGAACATTTCTACATGGCTAGAATTGAGCTGAATAGACTTTGGGATATACCACTCTCAAAGCAAAATGAATTACAAGGGGAAAAAAATGGAATGCTCATCAGCTTCTAGATTCTGATGTTAGAAAAGTTAATTAAAATGTCAGATAGTTAGAAAGTGGGTGACAAGGATAATTATGTTGAAAAAGAAGAGAAGAGAATGGAAAGGCAGTGGGGTGTACTAGAGTGAATATTAGAGTGAGTCAGTAGACCAAAATGCCAGTCCTGACCTGAAATAAATAAGCTACTTGCTATTGTAGAAGCATTTAACAATTTTGTCCAATGTTTAAAATGAAGAGGCTTAGCTGAAATATCACTAAGATCTTTCCTACCACTTCAGGTTAACTCGAATGCTTTCAGTCACTGGAAAAAGTTTGTACAGAATAAGAAGAAAATCTAAATTAATGTATTTCTAGTTATGGAACAAAGACATGCAAAGCTAATCTCTTTGTGCGTTATGAATTTCATGTTATATTAAAGAGGATTCCATCTATGCAAGCATTGTCAAGGCAAAGATAAGATAATAAAAGGGCAAAAAACAGGTGCCATGATGCGATATATTCAAAATGCTTGGGTTGCAGAGAAATAGTTTGAGAGTTACCTGTGGGAGCCTCTCTTCCATCATTTTTTTCTCTTTCCATATTATTGATTAAAAGCATTGGTTACCAGTGACATCTTTAATCTCTACACGCACTTTTATAGCAAGACAATATTTTGAAGGTCTAATGTTTTTTGTCCTCGTCTCTTCAGCTCTTCTTCTTACTACTATCCCTCTCATTGAAGTAGTTCAGACACTGATTCAAAATAAAAGAGGTAACAGAACATAAAGCTTTAAAGACAAGAGTCTGATTTTAGTTCCTAAATACTCTCCACTTGATGGCAATATTAAGGACTAGACCCATACAAAAGCATCTGTAACAGTTCTCATTTGAGGAGAGTATGGTTTCCCTCAAACACTAGAATGTATTTATGTTGAGCCTGAAGAAAGTGAAGACAAAGGGCGGGTGATGAAAACAGAAAAGCCATTGGTGAATTTGTCAGTGGAGCTGCAAGTTTTCTAAGCAAATCCAGTTTTTTTATTATTTCATTTCATTTCATTTCATTTCATTTCACTTCATTTCATTTCATTTCATTTCATTTCATTTCAAACATTTCTGCCTGGTCATATACTTTGTACCAACTTCCTTTGCAATAAGTTATGAGCAAGTAATTAAATATCTACTGATGGAATTAAGTGATATGTGCCATTTCTGGTCTGGTAATGAAGATGTCATGAGTAAATTTTCCATCTACACCTTTTCTTTCCACTGTCAGAAGACAATCCCAATGGAACTTTAACCATGCAAAGGGTGACAATTCTCTCAAGTATGGTAGAGCAATGGCTTAAAGGAACTTGGATCCCCAAATAACTATGGAAAGCATGAATATTCTTGAGATGGGAAACACTCATACTATAACTGTGACATGAAAGAATATAAAATTCACTGTCTTGGTGCTACTGTGATTTTGGATCTTTTGTTATAATAACTAAGCTTTGCCCATTTAAATACTCTAACACATAAAAAGCTTTTTGAAAATTTCCAGGCACATATTAAGTATTGAAAGTTTTACTCATTACTATCATTATTAATAATATAATAAATATTATTAGATTTGTGTAGGAGGGGTCTAACTGAAATAAACTACAGAGAAAGGAATTAGGAATTACTTGTTACAGAAATAGGAATTAGGAAACTTGTAGCAAAGGACAAAACACAGATGGCAGTGTTCTAGAACTAAGTCTGGAGACATCACAAAAAGACCACTCAGCTTCCTCTCCAGTGAGGATGTTTTCTCTATCAGCTTCTAGAAGTTAAGCTGAGAAATATTTCCTGCAAACCTCCAAGCACCATCTTGAAAGATTATCATACACATAACCTGCTCCCAGGCAGCTACCCAAACTCTACTTCCCATAATGGGATAATGAGGCATTTTTTTTGGATAGCATCCAACACTTCTTTCAAGAACTGCCCAGTAAGAGTAACATCTGTCTTTGTGCTAACACTTTATATGATTTTCACTGGACTTACTGGTGTGATCAACTCCTTTTGTCATTTATCAAGACACTAAAAGTGTGTATGCTTTGCTATGGCACATACATTTCATTCTCTGCTAAGTCCCTCTCCAGGAATTATCCTCAACCCAAGAAAGCCAGCCACCTTTTTAATGGTCATGCACCCCTCCCTGGAGGCAGCACACAGTTGACAGTAGGTTATAAAGGCTCACAGAACTCTTTTCACAATTGAGACCACTCTGTAGGACCATCACAACTGGTACAGCACCTCTTTTGAATGACTCCTCCATAGCAACTGTATCATAGTTCAACTTCTCCCTCTGTCCAATATTGCTTCCTTCAACCTACACAGTATTTTTCCTTAACCTTCAGAACAAAAATCTCAGAATCTCAGAATTTGTTTCCTGGGAATCTAATTTACAACACCACAAAGAAGAGAGTGATGACAAGTAGACTTTGGAAGTAGTGGCACTGCGTTTTAAATTGGCAGCTGCAATTTTGTAGGGGAATAGGGAAGTGGCGGAGTGAACAGCATCAACTTATCATTCCACTGATCAAAATCATGAGAAATGTCCACTTCCACTGAATGTTTTTCAATTTGATTACATCTCATGTATATAAGTTTTGACTTTCAGTAATTAATGATCAGAAGGAGCATAAACTTGAGTTTGTGTTTTCATTCAACTATGTGGTTTTAATCCGTTCATTCAATCTATAAATATTTTTAGATCCCCCTGCATATGGAAAACACTATGAAGGTTTCCAGGAAAATGTATCAATAGGTGTTATAGTTCATAAAGCCTAAGAGCGAAATCAAATTTTTAATAAGCAATTATAAGTGCTTGAAATCAATAGTTATTTAATCTTGAAGTCTCAGTTTTTTAATGTCAAAAATAGAAATAAAATGTAATGTAAAACTGATGTTATGATAGAAATATAAACATAGGAAAGTCATCTGGCAGAGAGCAGGGTTCAAGAATCATCAGAATATTTCCTGGTTTCTCTTCCAGTTTTGGTATGGATTTCAGATATTAAAGATATTAGGGTTGAAAATTAAGTTTTATGCATTTCTATATACATAATAGAAGGTTTCAAAATTTGTTTCTGGTTAGAAGCCCTTCATATGAATGCAGTTGTTCAACTTATTGCAGATGGAAAATATATGAGAATAAAGCAGGATCGTTACCTTTACTCTATATGAAACTCCGGTGTAAGGACCCACTTGTTGCAAAGGTTGTATAGCAAGACTAATTATGACTTTTAACACAGAAGAAAACAACAAGCACAGTACAAAGGTCATGATCTTTTCCAAAATTTCTCTATAGATGCAGTGTATTACTTAAAACAACTTAGACTCTTGTGAAAGCAGATTGGAATTTTATGCATATGTCATCATCACTGTCACCATGGCTAACATATACTGAATGTTTATGATGTGCCAGGTTCTAGGCATTCTTTTCATTTGTTATAGAAATGACCATATGTGGTATATAATATCCTCAGAAAAGGACATTTCTACAGTGAAATTTGATTTGTCTGTTTAGAGGAAACAATCCCATTGGTCTCTATTGATGCTTCCTGAATTATGTTTTCCTAGAATAGTATTAAGTACGATTTATTGTTCATCGGCTGTCATCACATAAACATAGCCCATCACGCCGTGTCTTCCCAGAAGGTGTGAATATATAATTTCTGTAACCTGTTGATATTCTTTAGAGATTTAGGCGGCATGTTTTAAATGATCTGACTCAAGCCTGCCATATGTCGAAATAACCCATGTTAGTCACCACAGATTTAATGAAAAACTTGCATTATAATTGGAAGATTAATAATCTAACAAAGCTCAATATCTTTGATCAGCAGTTTCTCAAATCCATTATGATGGATCAGAAGAAATTTAAAAAAGAGGGAACCTGGGACAGGTGAATTGTGGGCAAAAAAGTTCAGACAGTGTTATTATGAACAACGAGTACTCAGTAAAATGTAACATTTCATAGGACGATGCTACTACTGAAATAAGGGTTACTTAAGGCAGATTTCACGCAGAAGCAGTACCGTGTGGTGGCTAAAACTCTAGACTCGAGAAGGAATAACTATGGAGTCAAACTCTGGCTATTACATATGGAATTTGAGGGAAATTATTTACCATCTCTAGGCTTCAAGTTTCTCATAAAAAATAAGGATCTTAACACTAACTACTTCAATTTTTCTTTACCTTTGTAATGTTTTTCTTTACATATGTGATCTTGAGGAAGGCATTTACCCTCTCTCTGTTTCATTTTTCTTTTATAGAAAATGAGAATCAAAAAAAGTAACTACCTTTTGGGCTAAAGTAAGTATTGAATGTAAAGCACTATTTGAGGAGTACTTGTCAGGCAACAAATACTATTTGTTATTACTAATATTCACTCTAAACAGATTTCGTTTCATCTTTTTAAAGATTTATTTATTTGTCAGAGGAGAGAGAGCACAAGCAGGGATAGCGGCAGATAGAGCAGGGGGAGGGAAAAGCAGACTCTCCGCCAAGCAAGGAGCCCGAGGTAGGACTCGATCCCAGGACCCTGGGATCATGACCTGAGCTGAAGGCAGGTGCTTAACCAACTGAGCCACCCAGACATCCCAAGTCTAAACAGATTTTAGATAGGTAGGTAGGCATATACATAAATAGAGATGTAGACCTAAACATTTTATTTTCATTTTTTCTGTATCTTTGGAAAGGCCTACTTTTCAAAGTTCTCTAAAATGTTTTTATAAAATTTTTAAAAGTTATTTTTCAGGATGTCTGGATGGCTCAGTTGGTTGAGCATCTGCCTTCAGCTCAGGTCATGGTCCAGGATCCTGGGATCGAGTCCCACATTGGGGTCCCTTCTCAGTGGGGAGCCTGCTTCTCCCTCTGCCTTCTGCTCCCCTTGGTTGTGCTCTCTCACTCTCTCTGATAGATAAATAAATAAATAAATAAATAAATAAATAAATGTTATTTTTCATTGATTAACTTATTCTGTACTAAAAATTACAATAATTGTCATTAATACCGATTACTGAAATAGTAACTTTTTCTCCGATCATCTTATTAGTCAGTGTTATGTAGGCTGAGATCAAGGTTGTTGCCAGGGCTTATTATAAAGATTACTAGCACATATAACTTGTTTCATCATAAATTGGAAGAAACAATTGACCCTTTTTGATAATTATCTGTATGCCAAGTTCTAGGGTAGATTACTTAGGTGAATGATACCTTGCCTAAAACAAAATCACTTACAGTGGCTATTAGTTCTAGTTAATTCTGTTAAATTACATGAGTTGTGAACAATCAGCTCTGTTTCAAAGATGGAATAATTGAGCTTAAGTATCTACAGATGTCATAATTAAAAAAGACTTCCATAGGAATCTAATACAAAAGCAATTGAAAAGTCAGAAAGTGCTAAAGTATAACCATTTTCTAGTAAGTGTCTGTCAGTGGGAAGACAAATCCTGAGTTCTGACTCCAATGTAGATGACTCAAAGTGGAGAGATATATTCCTATCAGAAGTTAAAATACTTTAATTTTTATCTTAAGCATTGTAGATTTATTATAGTGCAATGAAAATAGTTGAAATTTCTAGCTTGTGTTTATCTCTCACTTTGGGGGTTAGGAAGTGTGAAAAATGTAATTCGTTTTGACAGATATTTTCATCAGAAATGTCCATTATGCCTTTTAAAGACTACTGTTTCATTTATCTAAAAATGTACTTCGTTAGAAATGTTCTGCAAATCTGTGGCTGGATTAATGATGTCTCACAGGGTAATAAAGCACTAGATATAAATTGTTGTAAATTTAGGTGAAAAAAAAATACCTGAAATTCTTAGTAAGTAAATATTCTGGATTTTGGGCAAACTGAAAAATTCTGAAATTTCTATTAGCTATGTTATGGAACATAATTATTTAAGTGAGAAAATAATCTGAAATTATATTAAACTACCTCTCGGATGCTGTAGAAATTTCTATAATGATTTCTGATCACAACTGGGATTATATTTTTATATTTACCTACATACGTCTATGTATTTTTTGCAATATATCTACTCCTACCTATGTATCTTTTAAAACTTTATGTGTTGTAGGTATATGACATAGTTAATCTAAAAAATAGCTTGTCAAATGTGTTTGTCTTGTCATATTACTAATTTTTAAAAGCACTATTGTTATCTATTTAAAGAACTTGTCAGGAGCCTAGACACAAATAGATAGTGGCTTTTCTCCCCTAAACTCTCAGACTATCTGAATTCATTTTGGTTTTTTTTTTTTTCTGTAAATATTGCACAATTGAAACGTTTATAGAAAGTTTTACATCACATGAAGGAAAACAAGCAGACTGGCAAAAAAAAAAATGTGGGAAAAATAGGAGTACTACTTGGTAGCATGTTCAGAATTTTTTCGATTGCTTTTATTCATCATTCTATGAGCCCGAAAATTGTCTTCTTGTGAATATATGTAGCAGGTGATACTCTATTTCTCTGGCTAGCAATCCTGTATTTTCAGCTATTAAAATGCACTATTAGTGTATTGGCCCATATTGAATTTTCCTGTTTAATCAAATTCAAATGTATACACTAATTAAGACAGCAATAAACCAGAAAATCTATTATGTTTAAATCATTTTATGGCTATGATGTAAGTGCAAAGAAAAAGTATTAATTCGGTTCACCAGCAGATCTCATCAGAGGCACCACAGGTAATAGTAAACTAATGATGGTCCCCAGACCCGTCTCTAGGCCAATTTTTGAAATTTGGGATCTGTCTTTATTCCTGTAACAAATATGTGTTTACTGCTTCTACCATCAGCACTGCTACTACTGCTGTTGGTATCTATCATTGTTGAGTGCTGTGATTTCTGATTTCCCAGGTAAGTGGATAATTGTGTACGTGCATTAACTCTCGTATTTCTTGACAAAGACCCTCTTCTTTCTCTTTGCCCCATTGGATTTAGAGTATCACTGAAACTCTATGTTTATCTTAAGGAAGGGTATACAGGCGTACACACCTGACTTAACGCTAACTCAAAGAAACCTGAGCAATGGGAAATGCATCAGCATGTGTTAACAAAAAAAGGGTTGAATTTCACAGTTAACTCAGGGAAATTATAGATCTTACTCTACATCAGGCTTTATTAATGATTCAAAAGCTGCAGTCATGTATCAGGCACAGTTATAAGATGTTTTTCCCGAAGAAACCCCAAAACAGTGTGTTACGGCTCCCTTAAAAAGCTGCTTTTCTAGTTCAGAATTTTTTCCATTTTTACTTTGGATAAAAAACCAGACAAGTTTCTGAGTTACAGAAGTAGAAACATTGATAGGGAAGGGAGGTACTTTGGTTTTGGAATACCCTCATTTTATTCACCATTTAGTTTCATAGCTGATATGACCACCCCATTCTACATGCTCTGTAAGTCTGTAAGTTTTAGGTTTGTTTTCTGTAAATGACCCAGATCCTTGTATAACCTTGCAAAAACATTTTATAAATATGGCCACCTTTTTAGTAAATACCTTTACTGTGTGTACAGGGATGCCTAATCAAAGTCATTCATTTCCCAAAAATTCCTAGCTATGGAAGGAATGTGCATAGGCCTGCCCTTGACCTTTTCCTTCCTGCTCTATACCAAAAAGGTGTAGACATTGAAGGGAACAAGAATAACTTTACCCTCACCTATTGCATAGAAAGCAAAGTACCAAAGGCAATGAAGCATTGTTTAATTTGAACTTCTTGCAACTTTAATCTAACTGAGTGATAGAGACTCAAATATAGGGAGATAATCCTGAAATAAGCTCAATTTTTATCTAAGGGTTAAATATCATGATTATTAGTGATAGAGTTTAAAAGAAGATATGTTTTAGAGGTTCTAGAGGTTAATAGAGCTAAATTGCAAAATATTGATCAATAAAAGATTGAACTTCTTAGGTACTTTTCCCTTGGATTGTATAAAAATATTGGCATAATATATTTTTAAAAAACCAGCTATTGCAATTTTTCTTCTGCATAATTTTCATAACATCTGAGCCTGTAGTAAAATATTATACACTCAAAAATTCTTGTGCACCAATTTTGTGAGACTGAAGAAACTGAATAATACTGCAACTGTAACCGTGGGCATTCACATATTTAATTACTTACTACTCTCCTGTAACATCATATGATATCCTATGAAGAGGATTTTGTGCCAGAATTCAAGATGGCGTCAACACTGACGTAGTAAGGAACCCTCAGCAGAGCAGGCAGAGAGTCAGTGGGGAGCCATTTTCACCGGGCAAATCAGGAGAGGAACATAGTAGTCTGATTTGTTCCAAAAATAAATTACTGAAGAGTGACCTCTGAAAGGGAGAGAAGTAACTAAAATAATGATCTCTGCTTTTTCTCAGCTTCCTTCATTTGTTTTTTATTGATTTAGATAAATTAAAAAACAATTTGTTATTATTTTTATGTCATCTACCCTACAAAACCATTTGATTAGATGAAGTGCTTGATGCTAAAAATGAACAAGAGGAAGCTAGTATTTATTATTGAGATGTATAAGACCTGTTTGCAGAATGTCAGCTAATTCATGATTCATTTCTTCTATTTCTTCATTCATACTTCTCTTTTCAACATTGCTTTCTATATCCAGAAAATATCCAATATGTCCTATTAAATAAGAGATAAATTAGGAGCAATTAACTTACCGGACACACACAAAAATAAATTCTACTAATAACACATACATTTACTTAGGTATAACTTCTATATATGATGTTTGAATTTGGCTATCTAGAATCCTTGGCTTTAAGGAAGGATAAGGAGCTTGTGGGATACTTGATGAATATACAAAAAGAGATTGTATTTATGTACTCTCTATATTAAAAACCCCAAAATAAAATTAGAAAACAATTCTATTTCCAATAAATATCAAAAAGAATACAATCTTTGGGAATAAATTTAACAAAAGAAATTTTGAAATTTTTTTTGAAATAGTGAAAACGAGAAAACATTATTGAAAGAAATTAAAGACCTACCTAAATAAGTAAGACATTCTATGTTTATGGTTCAGAAGACAATGTTATTAGATGGCAATGCATCCAAATTATCTATGGGTTCAATGAAGTCACTATCAAAATAACATGTTTTTACCAATTTTTCAGGAATTATCTAGCTGGCCCTAAAATTAATATGGAAATGCAAGTAACCGAGAAGAGTAAAAACGGTTTTGAAAAAGAAAGACAAAGTTAGAGTCTTACACGTCTGATTTCAAAACTTACTACACTTGAGGTGCCTGGTAAGAGTATGACTCTTTGGCTCAGGTCATGTTCTTGGAGTCTTGGGATCAAGCCCCTTGGCTTGAGAGGCTCTGGGGTCTGCTTGAGAGTCTCTCTCTCCCTCTCGCTAAACAAACAAACAAACAAACAAACCACCCCGCCTCCAAAAAAAAAAAAAACCTTACTGCACAGCTGTAGTATTCAAGGCTGTGCAGTAGTGGCATAAGTACAAACATAGAGATTAAAGTAAATAATTGAGAGTCCAGAAATAAATCCTAACTTTTATCACCAACTGATACTTGACCAGGTGCCAAAACGTTTCACTGGGGGAAAATAGTCTTTTTAGCAAATGATTATGAAACAACTGGATATCTACATGCAAAAGAATTAATTTGGACCCTTAACTTACACCCTGCACAAAAACAATAGTTCAAAGTGATCATAGATCTAAACATAAGAGCTAAATCTGTAAAACTCCTAGAATAAAACATAGAAGTAAATCTTTTTGACCTTGGACAAAGACTTCTGGAAAAAACACCAAAAGCAAAAGTGACATAATAAAACATATATGTAAATTAGACTGTATCAAAATTAAAGACTTCCATCCTGTAAGTGATCCCATCATTAAGGTCGAAAGACAGCTCATAGAATGGATGAAAATATTGCAAATTATATTATATGATAAAGAACTTGCATCTAGTGTATATAAAGCACTCTTACAACTAAGTAAAAGAGGTAAATACCCCAATTAAAGAATATGAATGTATATTTCTTTAAAAAGGATGTATAATTGTTGGTTCGCAGCCTTCTGGGAGCTTCCTTGATGTAGTCTGAAATTGGCTCCTGTCCTCAGAGGGCAGGGAGAAAGCAAGGAAAGAGGCAGGCTACTCCAGGTTGGTAGGTGGCAGTTTTAATAAGCAAGGGGAACCTACATACAAGCCCTGATTTGGGTGGCAGAAAGACAAATAGATCCCTGCACCGGTCCTCCAAATGTTAAAACAGGCCCAAACTGTGCTCAGTCATGTATTCCATGCAGTTGTTTTCAACACCATATCACCATCTCAAGGCTATGCCCTTGGAGCAGCCTCTGGGGGTAGGAAAGGCAAGCAGAACCCACCTTCCAAGGACAGGGAAAGGGGTGAGGAGCCTCCAAGTCCCTGGTTCCAGCTCCAGGGTCAACTTGCAGTCGTGTCTCTTTGACCTAACATTGCAGCCCTCATGACTGACTCTTACAATCTCATTTGTAACCCCCTTCTGCAATGAGCCCTGAGAGGTCAGCAAGCAGTTTTATTAGCATGGAGGGGGCTCTTTTGGCAGCCATCTGGTGCATTGGATGCCAGGCAGCAATACAGGCATATGCAAGAGAAAACACAGCTTAAGACAGTAATGTCCCAAATCAGTGACAACTTTTTCCATCAAGAACCCTGGGATCCAAACCATCAATTTATTCAATCCCAGAGGCTGGGGATTGGGTCACTTAGGGCATTCATTTGTGTCCTTATGTGATTTAATAAAGATGATCCATTAGCATACTCATCAGGTACAAATACATAACAGTCTGTTTCGATAATGGCATAGGTGCCTCCTTGCGAGGCAGTAATAACGTCCAAGGCCATCCTAGTTTAGAGGACAGCTTTTCTCATTAGAGTCATTTCAGTTTTTAATAAGGACAGGTTTTGTTGGCTATCATTCAGGGCTTGCTGAGTGAATTTATCAAGGGCTTCTATTGTGTGCTATAACATCCTCCAGGCTAATGGAGAGAACAAAGACAGCAGCCAAATGATCATACCAGGAAAAGACAGAATGTGTCCATCTGGCCTTGAGGAGAGGGAGATTGGCAGCCATTGTTACTGTTGGGCAAATTCTTTCCTGCGACCAGGAGAAGCTCAGGATGCAGCTGCCCAACCACTCAGGTGGAAGGAAAGGCCAAAGATTTGTGCCATACAACCATGGTGTTCCATTTGCTGCTACCCCATAAATACCTGGGTGTCACAACCAATCAATGCTAAACCAGTTATTGTCCCTTAATATGATAGAATGATTACACAGATCCAGTGGTATCCATTCCACTTTTCTAATATAGTTGGGTTGATTCTCTTTAGAGTGATTTTTTGGTTCCTGACATTGGGTCGTCTGGGTGATCAAAAGTCCATAACGCTGGGCAAAACATATGCGCCCCTCCCAAATCAGAGCATAACCCCCCATGACTCTGATGGTGGTATCTCCAGGATCCTTTTGGTAAGCAATCTGATGGGTTACTTTTATAGTTTGTTTGACAGAAAAAGAATACCCATGTCTGGTGCATTAATAGTGTGTGTCACAGGCCACTTTTCTGAATTAGTATTAGTAATATCAGATGAGCTAAGAGTACTAGCACTAGTTTATTTTTAATGTACTATTTTAGGGTCTTCTAATCCCTTCCCTGGAGGGTGATACCCACCACAGCAATCCTGAAGTGCTAGAGAGGGCAGTTGCCTACATACCCAACAGTTGGATTGATTCCTTTGATGAGCATATGAGTGGGCCCACTGTAGAAAGATATTCCCAGTAGGTTTTCATCCTGTGATTGGACACCACCGGAACAGTAGAGGTCTCGGACTGGAAAGATAGATATTTAGTAGAAACTTATATGGCAGATCTTCCCCTTCTACAAGAATTACACTTGTGGCCTCATCTAGATGTTAATGTGGTTGCAGCTTTAGGAATACGACCTGGCTATGCATACCGTACGTGTTGGCTGAGAGAAATAACACTGACAGGCATGAGAAGATGGACTTGGGGCAGGACATGCCAGACCAGACCTCATTTCCCCTCCTCTTTCAAGGTGCATGTTCCATTCCAGGTATAGTGTGTTCCCACAGGTCCAACCTGCAGCAGGACAAAGGGATCCCAGCAGAGACTGAGCAGATCCCCTTCACCTAAGGGTACAAAGTAACTCACCCATCTGGGTGAGTTATCCCATTGCAAACTCCAGTAGATGATTCCTTTTCCAGGCTTCTGATTACTTCCAACAGTCCTCACCTGGAGGCAATCTTGTTCTGCATCTTATACCCAGGTTGTGTGAGGAAATCAGCCTAAACGGGACTTAATCCCTGTGGACTCTGCTGGAGCAGGCAAAGCATCAGGGATGATAGGGGCAGAAGAGGAAGGTCTAAACTGTTTCCAGGTTTTAAGACTTTTCATACATGAACATAGTATTAGGTTGTCAATATGTTCAGGTGGGATACCCCTAGCAGTGAGGTCATTTGCTTACAGGTCATTCTGACTGGACCCCTCACAGCTGGTTGGGATAGTCTTCTGGCTTTCTGGGCTTCTCTATCTCTAAACTTTCCCTCAGCCCATATCCGTTCCCGAGATCTATCAGTGTTCTCCAAATCACCAATGGATTGCTCAACATCATAAGCATCTTGTCCCACAACTGGGCTCAGAATGGATATCAGTGTCATGTACCAGCTGATGGGGGTGGACTGACTTTCATCCCTGCTAGAAATGTGGCCCAATCAGGGCCTTTAAATACAGGAACATAGATCACCTGTCTCATTCCCAGCTCTCTGATAATTTGATGCAGTTCTGTTTGTTTCCAAATTCTTACTTGTGCAGGGAGATCCTCCTCATTGGGTCAAGCCTCCCTGCAGGTTAAAATAATTCAATCTATAAGGGAGTGAGTTCCTTGAACCCCTGAGTGCCACGCAGGCATTGCCAGAGGGCAGAGTGTGATGATGTGGCTCTCCCCCCCACCACTTGGCTGGGCAGAGAAATACCCTGCCCCAGATTTGTTATAGCCACACCAACTGTGTCAGGATACTTTCCCTGGCCTTTTGCTGAAATTTATTATCTGTCTGTAAGCTCAACGGGAATGCATTCTCTCATCATGCGTGTTTCCTAAACTGGAGGCTGTCCCACTGGCTGGGGTTGCTGTTGTGCTTTTGTTTTTTGTTGTAGGGTGGGAGGCCATGGGGCATTCTGTCCACTTCATTGTCAATCATCGTAATCTCCTCCTCTTCATTCTCATTACTCTTCCAGAGATCCTTTGTCTTAGTGTCTCAACCAGGCTTAGTCACAAGTTCCTGGGTCTTAGTATAGCAGCTTATGTCATTCTAGCTTTGCAAAATGGCACACTAAGGTCTCTAACTTATTGCCCTGCTCTCCCACCTTGTCTGCTACTCCAGAGACATATCAGGCTAGTGACTCTCATGTCCTTTTCTAATCTTAGCTTATCTTCTAACTTCCTGACACAAGCTTTGCTCTCCAGTTGGGCACTGGTAGCCAGCAGAACTGACCAAAGTAGAGGCTAGCCCATCTGAGGCTACCATTCACTTCCTTTCCTTGCCACACTGAGCAATGTGCAGTTCCTCCAGCAAGTACATTAGACCAGCTGGTGTTTTCAGGATGCCTTCGTACTCACATGGTGACCCAGAAGTATCTAATACACTGGCCACCCCTCCCCACATAGTTAATGGCCAACCTGGTATTTCCCCCATGGGTACCTCATTCCCAAGGCCCATTTCTTTAGTCTTCTGGCTGGCTCACCAATATTTGGTTCACTGCCCTCTTAGGAGCTTCCCTGGTGTAATCTGAAATTGGCCCCTGTACTCAGAGGGCCTAGAAAGCAAGGAAAGAGGCAGGCTACTCTAGGTTGGTAGGTGATAGTTTTAATAAGCAAGGGGAACCTATATACAAGCTTTGATTTGGGTGGCAGAAAGACAAATAGATCCCTGCACCCACCTTCCAAATGTTTAAAGTTTATAAAGAGGTACTAACTGTGCCCAGTCATGTATACCATGCAGGTAGTTTCAACACCACATCACCATCTCAAGGCTATGTCCTTGGAGCAGCCTCTGGGGGTAGGAAAGGCAAGCAGAACCCACCTTCCAAGGACACAGGAGGTGGTAAGGAGACTCCAAATGCCTGGGTCCAGCTCAAGGGGCAGTTGGCAGTCATGTCTTTTTGAAGACATTCCCTATCAATAATATGAACGTACAAATTTGCTCACCATCTTTAGTCACTAGGGCAATACAAATTGAAATCACAATGAGATGCCACTTCTCACCTATAAGGAATGCTATAGTCAAAATTTCAGTGTTTGCAAGCAGGGGGAGAAATTGGAACCTTGTACATTGATGGTGGGGTGCAAAATTGTGCAACTACTTTTGAAAACAGTTGGGCAGTTCCTCAGAAAGTCAAACATAGAATTAAAAGTTAATCCCAAGAAAAATGAAAGCATATGTCCACAAATAATTTGTACATAGATATTCATAAGAGCATTATTCATTATAGCCATAAAGTATACACTAGTGAAGCGCCCATCAACTGACGAATGTTTAAATAAACTGCAGACAGTGGGATACAATGGAATATTACTTGTTAATTAAAAAAAAAGATTGAAGTATTGATACATGCTGCAATATGTATGAACCCAGAAGGTATTATGCTAAATGAAATAAGCCAATCACAAAAGACCACATATTTATAATTTCCTTTATTTAAAACGATCCAGAAAAGGCAAATCTATTGGGACAGAAAATAGGTTTCATTGCCTGGAGCTACCGGGATAGGTGGATGAAGAAGACTATTAGTGGATAAAAGGTTTCTTGTTGTGAAATGTAAATGATAGAAAATTAAGTTGTAATGTTTCACAACTCTGGGAATACACTACAAAAACTTACATACTTTAAAAATATGAATCAAAGGTTATGTAAAATATATCTCAATTAAGCCATTGTTTTTACTTTTTCAAGACTATTTTGAGTGTAAAAATGCAAACTACATTGTGGAGAAAATATTTATAAATACAAATAACTGTAATAGAATTTGTGTCCAAAATATAATCTAGACTCTATGAATAACACCTATAAATCAATAAAGAGGAAATCAACAGAAAAAAAATGAGCAAAAGACACGAGCAAGTGGTTCATTTAAGAGGATATTCAAATAATCAACAAAGATATTGTAATTGTTTCAACATCACTGTTCATCAGGGAAATACAAATTAATTACAATGAAATACAACTTCATATGCAGCAGAACATCCAAATAAAAAGCTTGGAAACACCAAAATCAAACCAGCAATGACAACTCTAATAAAAGGTAGCAAGAGTATAAATTGATATAAGTACTTTGCTGAACTTCCTGGCGTTGTCTACTAATTTGTAAATACGTATCCCTGGTGAACCGTCAATTTCTCATGTAAAACAAGAGAAGTGTACTAGGATGTTTATAACTGTATTATTCACAGAAGTCCCAATTTGAAAGTCCCAGTACCTTCATTACAAGTACAAAGGATAGGTGATTTGTCATACAGTCATACAGTGTGCTATGGTCTGAATGTTTGTGTCCTCCCAAAATTCAAATGACAAAACCTTTATGTTCAAGGTGATGGCATTAGAAGGTGGAATCTTGGGGAGGTTCTTAGATCATGAGGGTAGAGCCTTCATGAATGGAATTCTAGTCCTTATAAAAGAGTATAAAGGAGGCCCCAGAGAGCTTGCTAACCTCCTCCCACCATGGGAAGACACAGCAAAAAGGTGCAGACTATGAACTAGGAAGAAGGGTCTCACCAGAATGAAACCACGCTAGAGCCTTGATCTTGGAATTTCCAGTCTCCAGGCCTGTGAGAAATAAATTTCTCTTGTTCAGAAGCCGCCCAGTGAGTGGTCTTTTGTTAGAGCAGCCCAAACAGACTAAGAAAATTGGTACAAATACTTTAAAATGTGGAAGCAGCCATGGAACCCGGAAATGGGCAGAGGTGAGGAGAGTTTGGAAGTACATGCTAGAAAAAGCTTGCATTGCAGCGAATGGACTGTTAAAGATGATTTTTACCAGCGCTCAGAAGGAGAGGAGAGCTAGAGAGAAAACCTCAGTCTTAGAGAAAACCGAAGTGGCCATGAACAGAATGTGGGTTAATTGCTGTGGTACACCGAACGAGATCATTGTTGGTTGATATGGATCTTTGGTTACTTTAGATCTGACTTAGTTTAAACTTTTATATTTTCAATAATCACAACTTCACGATTTTAACAATGTAAGAAAATAATTCTATTCACTTATCACAAACTTGCCTTCGTATACATTTACCTGAAAATTCCACAGAATGAAATTTCTATTAGCACCGGCACAGAGACCATTCCTAATGCCAGTGAAGTAGGTGGCTTTACAGAGGGCAGATCTGCAATCCCCAACCATAGCGCTTGACATAATTATGCTATTTTTCTCCGTTGATCTGATAACCCATTAAATAAGTAATATTGAACTATTTTAAAGGATCGGATGGGAACTATTATTTCCATTTATATTGGCTTTGGGGGACATTTCTCTGTAATATTCTTTTTGTCTATTTCTGTCTGCAAGTTTTGGAAGTAATTAAGCTACTTTAAAATGGAAAGAGTACTTTTCTTCTCTTTTGACTTGGCACTGTTAAAATATGACTATAGAATTAATTTATACATTAAAAATATTGAAGACTTTACCCTCAAATCATTAAAATCATGGACTTTTATTACTTTAATGAGGAGAGAGTAGTCCATCGGTAGTTTTTAATTTTTCTTATAGTGATTTTTCTAAGGTTTGTGATCTCTTAGAGAAATTTTAGTCTTTTTTGAAGCAGTTGTAAGATTTGTTTTATTTTTGCTATTTTACTATATTTTAAATAATTTATTATGATATTTATATATGCATTATAATATATAGTTTTGTTATGATTACTTTGTTGCTTTAAAAAATAGCCTCTCAAGTTTCATACTAAGTCTCCTTTTTCTGGATTATTAATCTTTTATGTGATTTCCTTTGAGCAAAACTTTAGTTTTTTCCAATAAGACATTTTTCCCAAAGAATAAGGACTTAATTTTTTTGTATGAAAGATAAAATGTTTACTATAAAAAATAAGAAATAAGTAAAATAAGTAAATAATTGTAATTAATAATAACAGGTAAAAATAGGTAATAGTGAAAAGCATAAGAAGAAAATAAATCCTTTGTATCTGCTTATCAGAGAGTGTTCATGAATGTTGCCTACATTGATTATTCTTAAGTGGGAAGTACATATGCATATTTACTAATTATTTTTCCAGGATTTAATGGAAAAGCAAAATAAACTGGAACTGAATGATTATTAAAATACAAAGTGGGTGTGTGGGTTGTTCAGTCAGTTGAGCATTGAACTCTTGGTTTTGGCTCAGGTCGTGATCTCTGGGTCTTGAGATCAAGTCCCGTGTGGAGCTCTGCTCTGAGCTTAGAGGTGCCTAAGACTCTCTCTCTCCCTCCACCCTTCCCCTCTGTGTGCTCTGACTCTCTTAAATAAAATAAATCTTAAAAAAAAAAAAATTGAAGGTATATAGATGTAGATATAGTAAAAAATTAAAATAACAATAAAAATTTAAAACACTATTACAGATATATTTGAATATTGGAGTCATTAGATATTATTTTCTTTTTATTTCCAAAAGTGACTTTCTTAATATGAAATATGAGAGTCAACATGTGCATATTTTAGACTTATGGAGTTTTTCTTTATCCTGAAGTTTTAGAAGCAGTCTGCAAACTTTATCATTGCATTGTGTGTGTGCGAGCAGTGGTACAGAGAGTATACTGGAGAGAATTTGCTTTTCTCCTTTAATTGTCCTATAATTTCATAGGTTCGTGGGGGTTTTCAGATCATTACTTTTTTTTTTTTCATTTTACTTAGGGAATTTTGTCTACACTGTGCTTTCTATCTGGAATTTGTTTATATAGGTACTGGATCTTCCGGAAATACTCTGCTTTTTGTCATTTCGTTTATCCTATTAATATCCTTCTTATTTGTGTAAAATTTATCTGCTGTGACTTTAATAAACTTATTCAGTTTCCAGATGTATCAAACCTGCAAGTCACTATTTTATTTGACAATCCTGCTTTCTGTATTAAATTGATTTTTCCCTGCACTCATTATTTGAGCACTATTATCGCAAGAACACTCCTTAGTCTCCTGTGGCAGCAATAGCCCACATCACACAGCCTGCTGTCCTTTTCCATCTTCATTTGACTTTGCTACTATGACCTCGTCATCTATAGATTAGCATTGTCAAGCCTCCCAGAATTGCCTCTGCATTTAATATTTGCCCTAAAGTAGCTGTCATGTTGTCCATTTCACCTCTAGTCCAGATTTGGAGCTTGTATTGGTCAGTCTTCTTCAGAGAAAAAGACCCAATAGGATGTGTATATAGAGACAGAAATATTTATTTTAAGAACCTGCCTCTTGCAATTATGGAAGCTGCTAAGTCCAAAATTTGCAGGGTAGGCTGGAAGGCTGAAACTCAGGGAAGAGCCAAGGTTACAGTTCGGTCTGAAGACTGTCCATTGGCAGAATTCCGCCTTGCTTGGAAGAGGCCAGTCTTTTGCTCCAATTGGGTTCTCAACTAATTGGGTGAGGTTCACCCACATTGTAGACAGCCATCTGCTTTACTTAAAGTTTATTCATTTAATTATTAATATCACACAAAAACACCCCACAGAAACATCCAGGATAATGTCTGACCAAAAATCTGAGCACCATGACCCGGTCAAGTTGATGCATAAAATTATCCATCACAGAGCTTTAAAGGCATTTTGTAGTTTTTGTGAAATTTTTTTGTATACTTTCTCCTTAGCAATGCCCTTCTTTGTAAACTTAAATTGTATGTCCTGGTCTTCTCTTGCTTAAACCGTATAGCTGACAAATTGCTCATGTTCAATTAAACTGTTCAAATCTGAATGCTTGGACCTATACCCATTTAATTAGCAGAAGTTTCTTTTTTGGGAATGCTGCTCTCACATTGTACTCTATAAGAATCCCTAATTAATATCAGTATGGAGTGGGGGCTTCTCCCAAATGCTCATAGTAACTGCAGTCCAGATGTGGGAGTCACTCTTCTTACAGCCCCTTCTACCATCACAGGGGTCCTGTTGACCACAGGTTGCCAATCAACTAGCTGTCCCAGCTTCTTCCATCCTTTTCTTAAACTCCAATCAAAAGTGAACTTTCCCCTCTATCTTTAATACAGGAAATTATTCTCCTTTGTGTGACATGACTTTCCATAGGACATTTCCCCTATAGAATGACTAGGACCATGGTGACACAGTTCTTGTATTTATAATAGAAGTTTTGTGTTGTGGTGGTGTTGGTGAGAGTCAGCAGGCATAGCATTAACTTCTCAGACATAAGTGATTGCCCTATCTGAACCTTCTAAAAATCTTTCCAAACCTCTCTCAAATCATTTTTTATCTTCAGGAACTTCAGAAATTACCTGCCCCTTAAACATGTCTGTAGATATCTGATTCAGGGCTCCGGGACCTCCACCAAAACAAAAGAAGAAGTAGAGAAATGATTTCTCCAAGCATTCCATGACAATTCAAAATTTTAAAAAAGGCAATTAGTCAAGAAAAATAAATGAAAGGCATCCAAAATCGGAAAGGAAGAAATAAAACATCAATGTTCACAGATGGCATGATCTTTTATGTAAGACCCTAAAGATTACACACACACACACACACACACACTCACACACACAGATCCCTATTAGAGCTAATAAAGATATTAAGCAAAGTTTCAGGATACAAAATCAACACACAAAAATCAGTCGCATTTCTACACAAACAATAAAAACTAGAAAAAGAAAATTTAAAAAAATTCCTTTAGCAAGAGCAACAATAATAGTAAAATACTTTGGAACAAATTTAATCAAGGAAACAAATGACCTGTACACTGAAAACCATAAAACATTTTTGAAAGTAATTAAATGGAAATAAGGAATAAATGGAAAGACATCCTATGCTCATGAATTGGAAGACTCGTTATTGTTAAGATATCAATATTACCCAAAGTGATTATAAATTATCAAAATTCCAATGAACATTTTTTGCAAATACAGAAAAACCCATCCTAAAATTCATATAGAATTTCAATGCACCTCAAATAGCCAAATTAATCTTGAAAAAGAAGAACAAAGTTGGAGAAATCAAAAGAAAAACAAAGTTGAAGAAATCAATCACACTTCCTAATTTCAAAGCCTATCACAACAGTGTGGTACTGGCATAAAGACTAACTTGCAAAAGAATGGAATGGAATGGAATGGAATGGAATGGAATGGAATGGAATGGAGAACCCAGAAATAAGTCTTCACATATGCGGTCAAATGATTTTTGACAAGGGTGCAAAGATGTTTCAAAGGGAAAGTAAGTCAAATATTGCTGAGGAAACAGGGCATCATTATTCAAAAGAATAATACCTTATATCTTGTGCAAAAAATAACTAAAAATGGACCAAATACCCAACATAAGAGCTAAAACATTAAAATTCTGGAAAACATGGGGGAAATCTTCATCATACTGGATTTGTTAATGATTTCTTGGAGATGGCATAAAAAGAACAAGAAGCAAAAGGAGAAATTTATATAAATTGTAGCACATTCAAATTTAATACTTTTGTGTCTGAAAGGACATTGCCAACAGACTAAAGAAAGGAACCCACAGGATAGGAATAATCTTTGTGAATCATACATCTGATAAAGGATTAAATCCCAGTGTATGCTAAACTCAGCAAAGCAACAATAATAAATCCCATTTAAAATGAACAAAATATGTAAATAGACATTTCTTCAAAGAAGATACACAAATGGCCAATAAACACAATGCTTACTACACATGTAACATGTAAATATTGCTTAATGCACATGTAACAATCATTAGGTTCAAAATCACAAATCATTAGGGAAATGCAATAAAAAATAAAGACTGGATAATAACAAATATTGGTGAGGATGTGGAGAAATTAGAGCCCTTTGCATTACTGGAAGGAATGAAAGTAACATGGTGCACCCACTATGGAAGAAGGACAGTGATTCCTCAAAAAAAATTAAACATAGTATTAATAAGATTCAGCAATTCCACCTCTGAATATATACTCCACCAAAATTAAAGGAGGGACTTGAACAGACATTTGTACATCCATGTTTATAGCATCATTATTAACAAAATCCAAAAGATAGAAACAATTCAAATGCCCATCAATAGATGAATGGAGAAACAACATAGGGTACAGACATATAATGAAATATCATTCAACCCTAAAAAAAGAAAGGAATTCTGATACATGCTACAGGGTAGATAAACTTTGATGGTATTAGCTAAGCGAGATAAGCCAGACACAAAAGGACAAATACTGTATGATTCTTTTTTATAAACCAAATTTGTAGATATAGAAAGCCGAATAGTTGTTACCATAGGCTGGAGAGAGGGGGAATAGGGGATTGCTGTTTAATGGACAGAGTTTTTGTGATGTTAAAAAAGTTCTGATAAAGGACGTTCTGAGGACGGATGGTGGTGATGGTTACACACAGTGTGAAAGTATTTAACGTCACTGAAGTGAACACTTAAAAATGGTTAAAATGGTCAATTTATATTATCTGTGTACGTTTAACAATAAAAATAAATACATAATCCTTTTTCTTACTTTGCTTCTTAGATTAGATTTTTATTATCAGAATAAGACATAATATGATAAAGAGTAATATGAATGATTCATTCACTGCTAGTTTTCCATTCTAAATTGGAAAAATGTGTTTCTCATCTCCAAGCCACATCCCCCCACCACTACCTTCCCTTCTCATTCCTGATCTCCTTTATCCAGCTTTAGTCATTTCCCGAGCATCTATCATCTTCTACAATGCTGTATAATGTATTTGTTTATCGTATGATGTATTTCTCTCCCCTGAGCTCCACAAAAGCTAGACTTCCCTGCTTATTTTGTTAGAAGCTTTATTACTAGATCTTAAAATTCTGTCTTCTCACTTACCAGCACTTAAAACAGTGCTTGATACATAGTTAGCACTCAGTAAACATTTGATGATTTAATAGATTGACTTGGGATCCTAGAGACCACAGATTGTAGTGTTTAGGAATAACAATTTGGTGTCAACCAAACCAGTTTCCGCCAATGGCTAGATGAGTGGCCTTGGCCAAGTTAACTGACATCATCGATCCTCATTTCCTCCATCTGGTAGAGTTGTAAGGAGACTAAACTGTGATATACATTGTAATAACTTTGCCCATACCTAAGGCATATTGAATGCTCTTTAAGAGGTACCTATTATACTGTTAGTAATGTTTCAAACAGCATCTCTATTAGAAAGAATTACATAATTTTTATTTTTAAAAGAGTATTCTTATAACGTGTGTATATCAACTTTTTTTTTAAATGTATGTAAGAGGAAGACTCTTTGTTTCCATTTCTTACTTCACATTTCAATCAAGATAACATTCATGGAAGTAAAGCAGATTGTCTGCTTCGGTATTTGGAAGGTTTACACAACTTTTGATACCATTTAACAGGCTAATGCATACACGACTATCCAAAATGAGAAATATAGCACCCATAGTACCGCTTTTACAGAGACCTCCTCCTTTTTGTGATGCATGTCATGAAATTGATGTTACCATAACAAAAAAGCTATTTAACAGTAATAAAATGTGGGCAATACAATTAGTATCAGTAATTTTGTTAGCTATAAAAATAGTACTTAAAAGTAACATGCTAATCAAACATCAAATTGGTATTACCAAAATTTTAAATCAGTCATCCATGACATTTTTGGCACTTATCACTATAATTTCTCTGTTTCTTTAGATCAAGATTTATCACTAAATATTATTGATGGATTATCTGTAGCATTAACTTCCTAATAAGAGAAATAAACTACTTTAAGAAAAACTTTGGATTTCCTATTTATTTATTTATTTATTTTTTAAAGATTTTATTTATTTATCTGACAGAGAGAGAGGCAGCAAGAGAGGGAACACAAGCAGGGGTGGGTGGGAGAGGAAGAAGCAGGCCCCCAGAGGAGCAGGGAGCCCGATGCAGGGCTCCATCCCAGGACCCTGGGATCAGGCCCAGAGCCAAAGGCAGACGCTTAACGACCGAGTCACCCAGGCACCCCATGGATTTCCTATTTAATCCAGAGATAAAACTGTTTTCACTTTAACTGTCAGAATAAATTCCAAAGTTTTATCTTCTCACCTTTGGCCAATCTAGTGATGGGCAATGAAAAAAATGACAACTTTCTTCTTTATTTCCCACAAGAGAATTAGGGCATAATGAATATGATGCTGACCTTCAGGGCTTTGTTATACTAAAAAGAATTAGGAATAAATGTATAAGAGCAAGAAGGAGAAAAAATATCATTTTTTCATAAAATCTGTAACTTTTAATTTTATATTCATTTTTCTAATAGTGAAATTTTGAATGAAAAACATATTTCTAGACTAAGATATTTAGAGACTCGACATTTAGATAGACTCTCGAGGGGCTTTTAGGATTCAATTTAAAATTCAGAAACAGTTGTCAACATGGAATAAAAGAAATTCTGAAGTGCCTCTGCACTAATATTAGTCTTTTACAGAAAGATGTCTTTGCTGATGAAAAGCCAGCTCAGGTCTACAGGGAGTGCTCTTAACCCCAGTAGACAATTAAAAAGGTGGCAATCATTTTTAAGTTTGAACCAAAACTTCAAAATTATGGAAAATATTTTAAATAATATATAGCTAGGTGATTAATAAATCATTTTCTTCTTGGTGTGGGCTTAACGCTATATTTAAAGTTCCCAAGTCCTTGCACAAAATATAATCTCAGATTTTTATTGCCAAATTTTGATCAAAAGCCCCTTTGAGAGAAACTTATGGACAGCATATGAAGGGCATCGTCAACCATTCTTCTAATGTATTTATTATGCAAGGACCGAGCAGGAAATGAACAAAGCTGCAACTTAGATCACATTGTTTTGCATGTCCTTCCTTCATGCCTTACCCCAAAAGTATGGCTGTTCCTCAGGCTGAAATTCAAGCTTGACTTACATTTGTAAAGTTTCACAAAACCTACTGTTCTACCATTTAGATAAATTGTTGCAGATGTTGACTAACATTGCATTCCCCTATATGGAAACCCTTTAAATAAATTCTCTAGTTATAAGTTCCAGTTTTGGGTCAATTATGAACTCTTGCATTATTGGTTAAAATTTTATTGGCTTCTCTATATGTGTTGAATACCGCATTGTGTCCAGCGGTCTCATTAAAACAGACCAAAACAGTTCCTTAGCTTACAGGGCTTAATTACAATGACACTCACACATAAATAAATATACAACAATAATGGATAACATTAAATGCTATGTAGACAAGTTCAGTAGAGTAAGAAATCTGTCAGAGAAAGACTAAGGTTGCTTTTTTAAAAAATTAATTCATTAGTTTTCATTCAGCCGACAAATGTTTATTGAGTACCTACAAGGTGCTATACACTCTTCTAGGCCCTGGGGATACTGCATTGATCAAAGAAGAGAAAAATTCTTTCCCACAAGAAGCTTTCATTCTAGTAGAGAGAGAGACAAAAACAAAAACAGTAAGTGAGATAATATATTAGAAGGAAGTGAATGTCATGGAGAAATATAATTCAAGGAAGTTGGAGAGGGCATGCCAGGGTGCTCAGAGAAGGCTGCACCGAGGTGACATTTGCACAAGACTCAGTCAAAGTTTCTTTTTTAAAATACAGGTTGGTAAGGAAGGACTCCTAACCTTTCAGACATGAAACAAGGGAGCAAGATGTTCGCATATCAGAATTAAGAGTGTTTCGTGTTTCTGTATAGCACATATCCAGTCCTTGATTTAAGAGCTTTTGTAAAGTGTTCTAGAATGGTAGAAAGTTTCAGTGTGACTGGAATGGAGAGATGGGAAAAGTTAAATGAGCCATAGTGACGTTCAATATGTGTGAACATACAAGTCAGAGTGAAAAGTTTACATGTCATTCTTTGGGTTTTAGATAACCACTGGAGGTTTTCTGGGAAGAAATGATGTAACATATACTCATTCTTAAAGGATCACATTTGTGTGTGAAGAACATACTGTGTGTGTGCAGAAGAATAGTAAAAAGCGGAAGACCAATCAGGAAAATACTTCATTAGTTCACATGCAAAATGTTGGTGACTTGTGTTAGTGTGAGATAGAGAAAGAGAACAAAATTGTTTAAATTAGAGATGTGCTTTGAAGATCCCTCTCTTGGGAATTGGCATGACTTTAGTTTCATTCAACATTAATCATGTAAATTATTGTGAATCATGTTTTGCTTTAAAAGCTCAGAAGAAGAGAATAAAACATTGCTGCTCAAATTTTACAGTGAGTGGGACTCAGATTTGAATTTACCTTTTTTCCCCTAAATCTTCAATCTTATAGCTATGTTTCTTTTTCAGATTTTTGTATGGTATATATATATTTTTAAAAAGTTTTTGTTATAGTTGTATGGTAAACTACAATAAAGCCTTTGTGGAATTCAGGGAGACCAAAATGAATATTAAAAAAATAGTGGTTATTTTTAACTTTGGTGTTTGAAAGAAGTATGATTAAGTTTTGAGGAAAATTATGTCTTGGCAGACTTCTGTTCCAATGGCAATGTTAAAGAAAATACACTTAAACAAATAGCATCTGTTTGAGACAGATTATATGACATTGAGTTACTCTGTTTTCTCTTTTTACTGTATTTCATACATGGTTTTATGGATGACTAAAACAGAAATGAAAATTAATTCTAATCTACATTAAAATAAATATTCATTTCCCAAGTAAAATAAATGGCAACGCTACTTGGAATTGAATTAACTCTTTTGATGTTTCAAATGATTTGTTCATTCACTCACAAAATACAAATACCTGAAACTCTGATATTACTTTTAAAATGACGAAGGCATACATCACCATAGATATGCTATCTTGTTTTTTTCAGGGTGCATTTTACATGTGGAATATGAATGGTCACAATGAGTTATAATTTTAGAACCTCCATTCTATTAAAAGCATGAAATCATCATAAAGATATGTTGATCTATAAAATATATTTAATTAACAATTTTTAGCTAAAATTACATTAATTCATCGCTTCCATAAGAGTGACAGTCATTTACTTCATTGTAACCATTCTACCTTTCTTATTTTTGTATCGTTTCTGTCTGAAAGATTAACATGTTGTTTTTCACACCACTTAAAGAGAGCTGATTGAAGGGAGAGAGGGAAGAATAAGTGGAGCACAGGGCATTTTTAGGGCAGTGAAACTACTCTCTATGTTATTATAATGGTGGATACATGTCATTATACACATTATGCATTTGTCCAAACTTACAGAATATGCAACATCAAAACTGTAATATAAACTATGGTCTCTGGGTGATAATTATGTGTTAGTATAGGTTTATCGATTGTACCAAATTTCCCACTCTGGTGGGGGATGGTGTGGATAATGGGAGCGACTAGGACTGCGTATGGACAGGGGTATATGGAAATATCTGTCCCTTCAGCTCAATTTTGATGTGCACTCAAAACTGCTCTAAAGAGTAAAGTTTATTTTTTAAAAGAGCTGGTGTGTGCAAATAAGTCTGTAACCATAACTATGACTTCACATTTGTGTCAGCAGACATCCAGCAACTGATAATGTATTTTGCCTACAGAAATAAGCTTTGGGAAACTTAATTGAATCACATATTTCTTTACAAACATCTAAAATATAACAGGCTATAATTCACTGAATTCAGCTGTTCCAAAGCTTGATGTCAAAGACATAGAAAGAAACGGTGCAACATTCAAGCACATTTTTCTCCAACTGGTTTAATCTGACAGCAGATTAAAAATGCTTATCTTCCCATATAAATGTTGCAATGCAATCATCAATACACTGTCAAGATATCATTAAATACATAATGGTATCTCATCTGTCTGCAAAAAAGTTTGGCATTACTAATGTTAATATAAACTTCATGACATAGTGTCAAATAAAACAACAATCAGTGCAAGTTATTCCGAGCTTTATAAGACGATTGTGCTATTTTTGTATTTATTCTTCACCAATACAGATTGCTAGAAATTGCTGATAAACATACAAACATTATGAAACATTAGGAAAACATTATTGATAGACTTTTAAAGCTTATCACTTTCCCATCAGCTTCTACTATAGCAAGTTATAATTAAAAGTTTCTGATGTTCTGCAAAAATCTTTTTCATTTAACCATAATCATCTCTACCTTTGTCCCTATCTCTACTAGATTAGGAAAATCTATCAAAACATTTTCTTAAGGTATTTTTATAGAATTACTCTTAATAAAGATTTTTTTTTCTTTCTTCCCCTAATATTAACTTTCCAGCCATTTATACTGGCCAGTAATCTTTCAGCAGCAGCATGCAGTATGTAAACTATTAAGTCTTTCTCAACTTATTTTATTGATCTCTCATTCTAGAACACAGTTTGACTGAGGTCTCCATCATTTCTTGCTTCCTTACGTCCTCCATTTTTTTTCTTCAATTAACACAGATTTCACACTGCATCACGCTTAGCAGTATAAATCCAGGTAATTCATATCTCACAACTCCCTTGTTCATAGTTCTTTCACTAACCCAGCAATACCTAAGTAAAAATGGTTAAACCAGTTTGTATACTAAATTCAGTGTCTTGTAGAAACTGGTTATAATCTAATTCTTTGGTCTTTTCTTTCCACAAATTTTATACTCATCCATACTGAACTACTTTTATAGATATGAACTGCATTTCCACAACTCAATAACTTTACTCAAGTTATTTCCTATAATTGATGTGCTTTTTATTTCTAGGAAATATCTTACCATTTGTCAAACTTGAGTCAAATTGACACTATTGAGTTTACCTGAGACCTCCGATTCTCTATGGTTAAATTAATCTCTCTTTCCTTTGTATCCTAAGGATATTCTCTTCTAATCCATCTATCCTGTATTAGAGGTCATTTTCTTCAATATATGATTTATTTTTCTAAATTGTGAACTACTTAGAATAGGAGACATGTCTGACTCATATTTGAATGCTCCATACCCTAGGGAAATCTCTTGAAATTGATTCTTGTTGTACAGAATTGAAAATAAATTTACTATATTACTAATATCATTATTATTATTTTGTTGCTTTGCATTTAAAAGCCTTCTTAAGTTGATGTTTTGAAGATTTCAAAAATTATCAACTTTTTGTTAAATGTTTAAATATTTTTCTATTAGATAGTTAAAATAGTAGGCCTTTTTTACCAAATGTGAGAAATATAACAATCCAAAGAAAGGAACATTCATTAGTTTAATTTGGTATATTGTACACATATAAATTGACTTATCAAGGATAGTCTTAGGAAAGTTAAATACTGGTGACATATAACATAATTTCTTCATTCTTATTTATCTTAATTATTTTTAAATGCAGGCTTACATAATTCCATCTTATGTATATACACACACACACACACATACACACACATGCATATATATTACTCAACATCTTCTTATGGGCCAGACACTATGTTAGCAATTTGGAATAACTTACCTAAAAAACTGAAATCTTGGCCCCCAAAGAACTGGTCATCTAGTTGTTAAACAAATCTTCAATTTCAATGGAAAATAATATACACTATGCAAACACAATTCAACATTTATGGAGTAGTTACTATGTATCAGAATCTGTGTTAAAAGTATTAACTGAATTGTATGTATCATTTAAAAAAAAATTACCATCCTAAGGTTTCTGTTACTAACCCACAGTTTATAGAAGGAAAAATGAGTCTGAGCCATTTCAGCTTAGATGGCTGAAAGCCAGACATTTCCCATCCAGGCTGCTTTATTCCATAACCTGTACTTTAAGTATATAGACACAAGGTGCTATATCAGCAGAGCAGAAATACCAAAAGCAAACTGGTAATTAAAAAAAAAGGTTCTAGAGTGTTGGAATGGAGAAACACTGGGAACAAAGAACAAATGAGGAGTGTTGTCTAGAATTCAAGGGAAAAGTGAATTCTAAGAAAAGTATGTGGTCGGTATTATAAAATGGTGATGTGTAATTAATCAAGTAAAAGCACGGAATTGGAGACCTCGGAAATAGTGGCTCTCGGTAGGAAGATATATTAGAATTTCCTGAAAACAAAATAACAACGACACAAAATTAGAAGAGAAGTGCCCAGCATCCCAGAGTGACAGCATATCTTGCCACAAAACATTTTTTTTTTATATATAGAGTAAGCCTCCCTGCCATCTCCATATAATCTTAAAGCTGTGGTTTTGATTTTTTTTTTTCCCTCCTAAAGGACATTTGGCAATGTCTAAAGACATTTTTAGTTGCAATGACTTGGCATTGAAGTAGGGGTACTGGGCGCTTCTGGCATTTAGACAGTAGAGGCCAAGGTTGCCACTAAATATCCTACAATTTCCAGAACGGCTCTTCACAACAAAGAATTACCCAGCCCAAAATATCAACACTACTGAAGTTGAAAAATTCTGCCCCGTGGTAAGAAACTCGATGCTGGGAAAATTGAGGTCTTCTACTAGGACATTAATCATAGGGCAATAAAAACCACTAAGCATTTTCTTCCATTTTGAAGTAGCTGAAACCCAGACCAGAGGCAGACCCTAGGTACAGCTCTTTGTCAAGGGATTCCCTACAAACGCAGAGATAATGCTGACAGTAGAGATGTTTGACAGGGCCCAAAATGTCATCCCTTGATCGTGTTTCCAGACCTGCCTTGCCCATTACAGCCCCCTTTGTACTTGCACATACTCTGGATTCAAAGTGCCTATAACTCAGATTCAGCATTGACTATCATGCAAACAGGGATTCTTACTTGGACTGAGAAATCAGACTCAAATTTCCCAATCTGGTTTCACTGACCCTTTTAAAAGTATGGGGAGCAATTATTTTAGGAAAATCAGCAGAGAGCACCGAAGTCAACAAAATTTATTCTTGAGAATTATTTAATTTATTAGCTAAGATGGTTAATATAAAGAACAAAAATAAGTTCTAAACCAAAAATTATTAATGAAAAGATTATGAAAAGTATTATGTTCATTAAAATAAACAAAACAGGGTGCTATAAAAGTTGGTGGTTTAACCATATGATGTCCATTTTTAAACTGCACAAGTCAATGGATTGAACAACATAACAGACACAGGCTGAAAATTAAAGTCATTCACTGGAAGAGCTAACTTAAGGATTTCCCCAAAACACAGAACAAAGGGGGAAAAAAGAGAAAAAAATGTGAGCGAAATATTTAATGCCACTAATGACATACACCGCAATCTCATCTTTCCAATAGACATTCTTTTTTTTTTTTTTTTAAAGATTTTATTTATTTATTTGACAGAGATAGAGACAGCCAGTGAGAGAGGGAACACAAGCAGGGGGAGTGGGAGAGGAAGAAGCAGGCTCATAGCGGAGGAGCCTGATGTGGGGCTCGATCCCATAACGCCGGGATCACGCCCTGAGCCAAAGGCAGGCGCTTAACCGCTGTGCCACCCAGGTGCCCCTCCAATAGACGTTCTTAATGAGAGAAGTGAAATGACAGAGGCTATTGATTGTTGAAATAAATAGTTTAATGATTCTAGATCACTGTTCATTTTATTTAAATTCCTTCAGTTCCACGTTTGGTATTTTGCCATAATTATTCTTTGGCATACTATCTTCATCAATCTGTGTACATTGTGTGTGCAGAGATTGCCAAATATTCCCCAAATCCATCCTTTCTTTCATCTTTAGCAACAGAAACCTGAAATTTATTTTTTAAAAGATTTTATTTATTTATTTAAGAGAGAAAGAGTGAGAGAGAAAATGAACCGGGAGAGCGGCAGAGGGAGAGGGAGAAGCAGACTTCCCATGGAACAGGAGGCCAATGCCAACAGGAAACCAGATGCCAGGCCTTGATCATCAGAACAATGGGATCTCCCAGGATGCTGGGCTTGGATCATGACCTGAACTGAAGGCTGATGCTTAACCGACTGAGCCACCCAAGCACCCCAACATAACCCTGAAATTTAGCCGCTTGCATGTTTATAAAGGTAAAGATTATACTTCCCAGACTCTCTTGCCATAGAACGTCTCCTGAAAAATGAGAACTGATGATCAAATTTTGGAAGATCTTTACTTAAATAGAGTAAGAATGCTTTTCACATTTTCTTTTTCCTCCTTGCTGCTCCTTGGCACGTGAATATAGTGGTCAGACATCTTGGAACACGGAGAGAAGTCAAAGTGAACATACTGTAGTTTTGTAGTTACCCTTTATCCAGTCTATCATCTATCTATGATCTATCTACATCAGTAGACTATTTATGCATCTTTGTACATAGACTATCTACATAGACTACATGTCTACTTATTTAAATAGGTCGATGGATGATGGATGGATGGATGGATGATGGATGGATGGGTGGATGATGGATGGATGGATGGATGGATGATGGATGGCCAGCCAGCCATTGATGACATATAATGCAAAATATGTGTAACTAACCAAATTCAATATAATTGATAAGGACAAAAAGGAAAAGACCCATTTCCTGATGCTACATTTGAAAAGATGGTTTTAGAGAAAAAGATGATACATAATTTGGTACAAAGTTGCAACTCAAAATATGAGATCCAAATGATTCAATTTTCACTCATCAATTTCTCTCAAAATCAGCACATAGGTTTGAGGAAAAGTGTTTTTGCTCATAATATATACAAAATCAGATACTCTAATAATTTTATCTGATTTCAAAGTTTTAATCCTGGATCTCTGGCTATATGGTATTCTGTTAATTCCGAGGTAATTAGGCCAACCTTTTCATTTCAGATGAAGACAAAGTATCATATGGCACACCAGTAGATATGACTCACATAGCTACTCAACTCAGCATTCTCATCACACCAAAGTGACCTCAAATGCACAATATCCCCTTCCCATAATATCTGTATCATTTTTTTTCTGTATGAATCTATAGGCTTTATGGCCTAACATATAATACTGTTTGGCACTCTGCAGCATTTCACAAGATCCCTTGAGAAATTATATACATTTCTGAAAGAGAATGCAAGTTATGTGGGTCACAACAATTTATTTCAAGGCTCTGTAATAGAGTGAGCTCAGCTATGCTTGCTTCATGACATGAAGCTTCATGGACATGAGCAATGTCTCTGAAGAGAGAAATCCCACAGTGGTTTTCAATGCATTAGAAAGTACACCAGATTTTAAAGCTGCCTTCCAAATCCCAGCACGGAAATGCCTTATAGATGAAGCCAAACCGTAATGATGGCAATTTGTTCTCTCAGTAACCTACCTTCCTAAATGTGATCTAAAAGGGATCAAATTCATATTGTTCACTATGGAGTGAACAATATGAGAATCAGTGTTCAGTGTACATATCTTTCAACCCAGCATACATGAAAGTGCACTTACTTTTAATTTAGTATTTTCTCTAACACATTTAGTATTCAGTTTGAAACTAAAAGGTATTTTTATAATATAAAGAGTTAGAAGAGTAATTTGAGTCAATTTAGACAAATACTAATTATATATTTACTGAATTAGAATATCTACATGTAATCATAAAAACATATTTAATTACATACATATATCAATATAGACCAATGATTTTGGTCTGGCCAAATCATTATAATATGCCTAATATACTTTAGTCATGAACATATACATAAACAGAAATAAAAACATAGAAAGTGATTTATTTTATTGTAATAGGTACTATCAGAGAAGGTATAAAGGATTATAAAATTGTCCATGAAGAAGTACAGTGATCAGATCATGAGTGATTATGTATATCATTTTAAGGGGTTCAAACTTTACATGGAGAAGACCAGATAGGTTCTTAATGAATTTACATGGAGAAGACCAGATAGGTTCTTAATGAATTTAAATAGGGCAATAGTTCAGGGTTTAGAAAGATTAAGAGTACACTTCCCACGATGAGCCCCGGAGTAATGTATGGAATTGTTGAATCACTATATTGTACACCTGAAACTGATACAGCACAGTATGCTAACTATACTGGAATTAAAATTTAAAACAAAACAAAACATAAGAAACAAGAGTAGGATAGCAATATAGACCAGCACATTGCCTGGGTATTTGCTGCAGTGCCCAAATGATCTCCCTGCTTCTGCTTCTTGCCTCCTACAATGTGTTTCAACAAACCACTCAGAGTTATCCTTTAAAAATGAATGACATCAGATTGTATTACTTTTTGATCAAAATCTTCCAATGACTTCCTATTTCACTCAGAATTAAAAGCTAGTCTTTACCATGACAGACAGGCCCTTAATAATCCACGTCTGTTACTCTCTTTTTCTTTCTTGGTACTTCATTGTAGCCACATGGATGACCAAACTTTTCTTCTAATACATCAGACATGCTCAAATGTCAGAGCTTTGGGCTTGCTGTTTTCTGACTGCAGCTTCTCCCCCCAGAAATCCTGACTGTTCATTTCCTCATCACCCTCAAGTCCTCTTCCAAGTCGTTGCCTGAATATCAAATTTAAGAGAACAACTCTCCCCATCCCACCATAATACTTTCTCTTCCTTTTCCTACTGTATTACCTTTTTTCTCCATACACTTAGCCCCCCTGAAATTATACAGAGTTTCTTTACTTGTCTGCTGTGTTCAGCAACCACAGAAGGAGTGAAAGGAGGCTTATATTTTAGGCCACAGTTTTATACCCATGGACTAGAACTGTACCTGACACACAAAAGTCCTTCATTTTAAGTGGGGAATGCAGGGAGAGACAGTCATTGATAGCTAGTTGATGGCTATTCCAACTAATGGAATCTTACTTTTCTTTCTTTTTCTGTGATATAATAGACCAAGGCATCTATAGATGGTGAAGGCTGTGTGTGTGTGGGGGGATCCACTTTCACTTACGTGATAAAGCAGAAGTGGCCCATCACATCAAAATGCAAATATAATATAAAATTCCTAGTTGCTCCAGAAGAAGAAAGAACCAACAGGGCAGAAAACACAAGTAAAATAATTGTTTCTTTATTAAAAAGAACACTAGAAAACTAAAAACAGGCCACAACCATTCCCAGAATTTCCAAAGATCCAAGCAACCAGTTCTTTGTAGAGCATATCGCAGGGTAATAATTGGTATAAAAAGAAACACTATACTTAAGAAACATAAATGGTCATTAATATTTGAAGATTTAAAGATCATAAACTGAAAAATTAAATATTCAAGTAAATTGTAAAAAGAGGATGATGTTGGGCAAGAAAAATGTAAGATCCCAGAGGAATAGGAGCAGATATCAGAGCAAGAGTAAGATACTCATTGACAAGGGCAAAAATTCTGCTCTCAGAGTCTCTATATTCTACAAAAATAAATAAATAAAATAAGTAAAAATTAAAATTGGCTCACAAAATGTCTTAGGGGATTGTGGTAGGCAGAATTCTAAAATAGTACCCAGCTACCAAGATTTCCTTCTTAGTCCCTAAGACTAAATATGATGGATATCACAACCACAATTATGTTACCTTAAATGGGAAAAGAGTCTTTGATGTGAGGAATTTTTGAGATGTAATTAAGTTGACTTAGCCCGTTAACTTTCAGTTAATGAATAAGGAGATTATCTGGGTGGGTACAGTCTAATCACAAGAACCTTCTAAGAGGAATGTCCCGCATTCTAATTTTCTCCAGCTGGTAGCAGAAGGGAAAGTCAGAGAGACTCCAAGCGTGAAAAGATTTGACCTGATGTTGTCCACTTATGTTTGGAGAGGGCTCACATTTAATAAGGAACATGGGTGACTCTAGGTGTTAAGTATAATCCCCAGCTGACAGCCAGCAAGGAAACAGGAACTATATACGATGGCCACAGGAAATGAATTCTAACAAAAATCTAAATGCACCCTGTAGCAAATTCTTCCCCAGAACTTCCAAATAAGAGTCCAGGCTAATCGGCACCTTCATTTCAGCCTTATGGGACCACAGACAGAAAATGTTAATGTCAACTGACTTCTGACCTACAGAACTGTGAACTATCAAATGGATGTTGTTTAAGGTACTAAGTTTTGTGGTAATTTCTCATACAGCAAAGAAAACTAATTCAATAATCTTATTTAATTTTAAGATAAGAATTTTGGCTTTATGTGAAGAATTTAAAAAACTGGAAAATCGGGACATTTTTCTGCATGGCATATTAGGCTGCTCACTTTCGCAGAAACATGATCACAGCAATTGTCACAGTTCCACCCTGGAGACCTCATTCATTTAAACATGTAAATATTTGAATTTTAACTTTTTCTCTACCATACTGACCAGGGATTCTTTTGCTTTACAGATAGAGAGAAACATTCATTGTAGTAATCCGTTCTATATCCTTTTTGTAGATGTATATGTGAATGCTTATTAGTAAATATTTAAATCTACATGGTCCACAAAGTCCTATTTCCAGACTGTGATCCAGAGGTTTTAATCATAAATTTTAGTAATCTTCAAAAGTCTCAAGTTTTGTCATATCTTAACTGAGTGATCCTTATTTTGCTTACAAATGATAAAAGGTCTGCCATTGCGTAGGGACTGCAAAACCAGCTAAACAATACTTTTTACACAGCATTTTCCATATTAAGTTTTAAAATAACAATTTACACTAATAAGTTTGGAAGATAACATTATCTATATGATGAAAGGCTTATGGTTTATAACAATTTGATTTGAATACTTAAAAATCAATATTCCGGATCAATATTTTATAATGTTGTATATATTTACAGGGAAGTATAAAAGATTAACTTTAATCAATGAATCTCACTCCCCAAGTTTACAGGGAAAGTAAAAGTTCATGTGCAAGAGAACAACACTGTCTGCAAATCTGAAATTAAATGGTGTACCTTAGAAGTAATGAGATTCTGGTAAGTAGAGAAATGTTGTCAAAGTTGTTCAGGTTGCATGATAAGAAGGGTGCCAGGAACATTTAAAATGTGGGGAGGGGTGCTTTAACCTACATAAAATGTTCAATGCTGAGCTATTCATCTTGGTAAGGAGAAAAATATCTATGAATTTTAAACAGGCTTGACCATACCATCTTCAGGGCAAAATGCTTGTCAATGTGTGATCTGAAAATAGTACAATCAGGCACATTGAAAATTCAGCAGTTTTTCTCATAGGAATGGATGTCTTCCTGACAAGTGAACACTGGGTTTTATTTTGGCCTGGGGATTTGTTTTGATAGAAAACTTTATTTACTCCAAACACATCTTATAAACTATGAAAATGAATCAGAACTTCAAACGAGGTTAATTTCTATGCAAAATACACCAACTGCCTGATTATTCTTTATGACTTCACTCTTTGAACAAAAACGTGATCATTCGTCAATCTAATTAGTTTGAGATTCCTATGTGCCTAATTCTTAGCACATCGCTTATATTAACACATGATACCATCCAGGGCAGCGAAAACTGTTGAGTGCCATGTATTTATTGATAAGGAAATGTAACTTTTTTTTCCTTTTTATTATATAACAACCACATCTTCGATAAACTAAGCCTTGAATGTTTTATGAAATCAAAGAAAATTTAAGTAGTTCAGTATTTAGGTATTATACTAATGACGGGGATATATATTGACAGAGTTTCACCTTAGTTTTAGGAATGAATTACTGTAAAATGGTATTAAAATACTCACTGTTTGTATATTAAAATAATAGTCCCAAAACAGCATAACTTGGTTAGTTACACTATAGTCAAGTGTTGAGAAGTATCAGCATATGAATCATGGACTTGAATATGGACATGAATATTCTATAAAGTAAAAAAAAAAAAAACACAAATAACAACTTAAAAAAAATGAAGAAAAAACAACAACAAATGACTGTTTTAAAGAAGTGTTTTCCAGAGTGAACAAATGAGTGATGTAGTTAGCACATTTTGCATTTTTATTGTAGTTCTAGATCTGACCGAAAGGAGGAAACAATTTTACCTTCTCTGATGATACCACACCATTCCTTGGTCAACTACTCCACTAGGGAATCTCAGTCAGAATCAAAGCCAAAGCCCCACAATATTCACAAGCTCAGCCCTACGACAAGCACAGGCTCTGCCTCCTGGATGTCTGACTTACCTGTTGCTTCTTCCCACTTGCTCACTCTAATCCATCCATCCGGGTCTCCCTGCTCTCCCTTCAGACTCAGTGCTTTCTCTCAAGGAGTCCTTTGAACTGAACCCTCCTGGCTGGAAGAGTTCCCTCAGAGAGCAGCATTTTCCTTCCAGGATGGGCTTAAATGTCATCTCTCAAGGAAGAAGTTTCCTTGATACCTTTTTTAATGGAGCGATCTTACCTGCCACCAAATACCCCCATGTTACCCCCACTCACCTTTTCTCTTACCTACTTTCTTTTCCTCCTTAGCATTTATCCACATCTGATGTCTGTGTGTGTGTGTGTGTGTGTGTGTGATTTGTATAGTTTTCTGTCTGTTTTTCAAAGACATGGTAGAATGTCAGCTCTTGCTTGTCGAATAGTCACCCATTAAATATTTGTTGAGTAAATCACTAAATGAATAAATATATATCATTCTCTTCTAAATAAGTTAGTCATTTTAAGAAGTATAGAAATTTCACTATTAAAAAACAAATTTAGAGCAAGATGTAATATATGAACACAGTGGTCTTGAAAATTAAGGATGTAAATCAGACTCTGTATCAGGATGTGTTAAACTCAAATATACATGTAAATTTCCCTTTATGTCCAGAGGGGCAAATAGGCTTAGCCTATCAAAAGTCAAAGCATATTCTCCCTCATACTTGCCCAAGAAAACACTTCATGTCAGAGGGAAGGAGCAACCAGTAATTTACAGTTCTTGATAGGAGGCCTTCCAATTGGTAGAGTATGACTTGTAGAGTCTTGTGTCTCTGCCTTTCCGCTTTCCAATTAGCTTCATCCAGTGTCTCAGTTTAATTACTCTAAAGTTACTTGTTTCCCAGGGTATGCTGTTTTCCTGCTTGACCTCTGAAGTCTGGGTATCACAAGTCTGTTTTGGATTTTCACATTATTCAATCAGGGCAAATCGAAGACAAGCAACTTTTTCTCCTGATAATGTTAATTGCATTCCAGCTAAATTACTTCTCCACTGCCGTTAAGTTTTCACTGGGTTGAATTAACTCTTATCTCTTTGAATTATCATTGACAATGACAAGAATGCTTGACTTTTTGATACCTGTTCATGAAATATTTCCATAGCAATGAAGCCTCAAAATCTCTCTCTTGTCACAATGGACATGAGAATTGGGTTTCAAATTGAAATTTTACCCATAGACCCACTAACTCTGTAATCTTTTCAATATCTGACAGGATGTGCCTATCATAATGACTGAAGTATTTAGCTCTCAAATGTGTTAGCTAGATTTTGATTCTTGGTTTCTATAGGACAAAATAATAGATACTTTATTAGAAAACAAATACTTTTAATCAGCTGTCTCAGTCAGTATTGTTCTGTATCGTGAATGGATAGAAGCAGCACACATTTCTGCCATTCTTCTAAATCTATACCCAATGCCAAATGTGTGTGCGTTTCTTGTGGCTGCTCTAAGAAATTACCACCAACTGGATGGCTTTGAAACAGGAGAAGCATGTTTATCATAGTTCTGGAGTCCAGAAATTAGACATCAGGATCAATGGGCCAAAATCAAGATGTTGGCAGGAACACACTTGACTTGGAGGTTCAAGGGGAGAATATGTTCTTGTTTCTGCCAACTTCTGCTGGCATTCCTTGGCTCCCAGCTGCATCGGTCCAGTCTCTGCCTCCATCTTCACATCACCTTCTCTTCTTGGTGTGTGTGTATATTGCTACCTATGCTCCAGAACACCATACTCTTCTACATTAGACTTAATGGATTGGACACAGTGTTTTCTTTTTATAGAGGAGGATTTTTCTCTGCTTACAGAGTAGCATAAACTTGCACAATCCTTGTTTCTGTGCTTTCCCTTCTGTTAGTATTGGTAAAACAATCTGCAGTGGAAAACATATATTATCTCCACAGGACAGCCAGTTTAGAGTTTCTGGAATCCAAAATTACTTGGGTGCAGCCTCAACAATTGACACTAGGCTGTTGTTGTATTCTTCACTTTGAAGGACATGACCCATTATCTACGACCCCTTCTACTAAATATGGTGTCACGAGAGCTATGCCTGTAGGATGTAACAGTAGTAGCTCTTTTGCTTAACTGAGATCTATATTTTATATACAAAGTATGGTCCAATGACATAGCAACTCCATGCCATTTTAGTCTCCATCTCATGGTTTATGGAATTATTACCTCCCATCTATCAAAGGGTTTGCCATACATTTTAAAGATTTATTTATACTAGCTTACTTCATTTCCAAACTTGTGACCTTGGGATTTTTAGGTAAATACTAGAATGAGATAGAGTTAGATTAGCAAATGCCATGACTCTTTTTCTACAGTAATCTTCCAGATGTATTATTTTATGAGCGTCTGGTAAACATAAAGGACTTCAAAGATATTGACCATATTCTATTTCCTCAGCTGGGTGATGAGTAAATGAGTACTTATTTGTGTTCTCTCCCTATACCTATGCACTGTATACCTTATTTTATATGGACAATACCTTTCACAATTTAATAAAATGAATTTAATGCACACTTTAAAAAGGTGCGTTAACTAGGCTTATAGCCTGGGGAAAAGCACAACAATCTTGATAAGCCCAACGCCATCACCTTTATTAGACATTCCTGAGGATGCAGTACTCTGTAGGGATTCTCAACACTGTCAGCTCTGACAGCTTAGACACTTTTTAACAGTAGTTCCTGTCAGACTTTTCTCCATGGCTTTTTCATCTTTTCCTATGCTGATTCTTTGTTTAAGCTGTTTCTTTTATGCCTCTTCTTTCTTAAAACAAAAACAAAAACAGAACAAACAAAAACTCATGAAAATCAAGCTGGAAGAAAAGAGTGAACAGCCATTATTAGGGATGTGTGAAAAACTTGTGTGTACATCTGAGGTAGGGGAGAGGAAACGCTTTCCTGGGCTTTTTTCCTCATATATTAATGTCTCAATAATATGGATTTCTATTTATTTTGGCATTCAGATAATTATGGGTAGAAAAGTTGTTGCTAATCTCTAAAAATGTGTTGGCTATATTCATTTTTTATGTGTTAATCTTTCGCAACAATAATATTGAAATGTTTGGAAATTATATAAAATTATGAAATGTTGAATTTAGCTTTAAAACTATCAAAGACTTAAAAATGTATGTACTATATGTTGACTAACTGAACATAATTAAAAATGGGTATCTCTCTTTTTCATGGTATATAGTATTATTTATTCAGAATTTTATTCTTGATAATATTTTGAGGTTAAAAAAATGCACAGAGTAAATACTGTTCGAGAAATAATCCCAGTATTTGCAAAGAAGGGTGAATTCTTTTGAGAAGGATGTACCAATAGCAGAAAGGGAGCTAGAGAAAATTATATCCAAAAGGTTCCCTTCTAAGGGATAAGAGGGATACAGTATGACATGGCATGCTAAATAAATTGAAAAAATAATATGAAATTAAAGCCAGTAAGTCTTGACTTTTGATTCTGTTTTAGCTTTTTGCTCTTTCACTCTTACTCTTTGTAGGCTTTTATTTGTCATTTTGGTACTCTAAAATAATTGTTATATGAATAAAACATGTTTGTTTGCCGCCGTATCAGATTGAGATTTAGCATGGGTATGAAGAAATCTAATTAAAGATTACATTTGGATGATCAATTATATAATTTAAGAATTAGGGGATCTGGCCCAGCCTTTTGGGTTATATCCTACTTCTTACTTGTCTACTTCCTAGGGGTGGGGAAATGGAATATATGGAATTCGTCTATACCTCGGTTTCTTCATCTGTGAAACAATAATAATAGCAATAATATTCTCTAACTGAAACAGTTATTGTCAAGATCAGTGAAATAATATATTTTCTTTATTAACTTTATAGAAGTTCCTCATGAATAACATATTTTTTTTGGATAAGGATTAGAATTTACATAGAATTAAATGGAAATTCCCTGAAGTGATCATTATTAATTTTTATTAGTGCAAGATAATATAATCAGCAATTTTTATTAGTAGAACATGCATTCTCAGGGCTAATATCATCCACAAGGAGGCAAAAATTGGTTCTTGAGGTGTAAAAAATCTTACTCTCTTTATATAGAAAGCACGAATATATATAATACCGAAGCAAATATACAGCATATCTATGGTATTAAAATTTGATGATACTATGTTAATAAAAATGTCCTAAGAGGTACGCAGTGGGTAGAGTGATAATGAAAAAAATTTAGGACCAATGGTGCAACATAAGGCAAAGTAAAGAAATAGTAAATTTCTAGAAATGGACTTATAAAAGACAAAACTTCTGTTTTTGTTGTTTATTCAACACAAACACTAGTGAATAAAATGCAAGTGTTGCTGCTAGACAGTTCTCCATGTGTCTTTACAGTTTCCCAAGCCTTGTGAGCAGAAGTCGACTATTCTTTTTCTATCTTTTCAATAATGTATATATATGGTGAACAGCCTTGGAATAGAGAGCATCACCATTGGAAGCGGTGGGCCGACATACTGGCTTCAAGTCCCTCTCCTGTCCTGCAGCCCACTGCATGTGCAAGTGTGACCTGGTCATCTTGGTTTTACTCTGTGCACCTTGGGGCTCAAGAAATTGGTACCATTTAGGAAATTGCTGATTCTGTAGCTCCTGCCATTGCTGTGAGTAATAAAACCTTTTTTCCGTGATCCCAGTGTCTCATGTCTTCTGCCAGCATCCATGAACCTGGGGCTGAGAAACTCATTACCTTACATGTAGAGTAAAATCTCAGGCCTTTTAGTTTTTAACAAGTATAAGTCTCTAACTTTAGAAATTTGTTTTTGAATTGCCTACAGTATAAAAAATTAAGGAGATTTTTTTTCTTACAAGTAAACAATTTATTTTGTCAAAATAGATCTCATCATGATGTTGTTTTCCATATTTTAGGTATTAAGGGAATTGATAGTCTGATCATTGCCTATTTATACCACAGACTAATATATTCAATATTTTAATTTCTTCATTTAAAAGAATTATTTGAACTAATCTATAGATTCTATGTGAGTTATCTTTACCTTTAACATTGCTTAACACTATTGTAAAGCATTATTATTTATTGTTTTACAATACATTATCCAGATAATGTCATGCTTTTAAGTATTTAAAATGAATATATTGATTGTTTTTCCAACTTACTTTCTCTTTTAATCACACAAATGATTATTCCAGTAAGGTGAAATAATGAGTTAAGTAATCTAATAATAATTGCTTTTATATATGATTCAAATTGTTCAACAAGAATGGAAATAGTTTTCCATCCCCTCCACCCTAGGGAGAAGTAGGCTTCAAGCTTACTGTCCCATCAGCTTTCTCTAGCTGCCTAATTGATAACTTAGGTTTCTAATGTCAAGAAAAATTTTCATTTATTGCTATAGGTTTTTCTGCTGCAATGATCCTGCTTGTCTACGCTTGTGTCAAATTCTGTAATAGTTATTCCCATGACAGGGTTCATAGGGGCTTTTCTATTAAGTTGAATTCAGAAGTCAAGTTTCCCCTAAGGATTACTGAATGCCAAGCTGACAAAATACCAGAGAGATTTTCACTGTTTTTTTTTTCCATAGTCTTCTTTTCACTGTTTCTGTTTGCCTTTTTTTTAACTCAGCAGAAAAAAAAAGTGATTTGAAATTGATACACAACTTAAAAATGCCTAAGTTTATTTTAAACTAATGGTATACTATCAGATTAAGTAGGTGAAATCTAAATAGAAAATGTAGAGTAGAGATAATAATGGGAGAATATTACATTTGTTTAATTTTTTTAAAATTTTGTTCTTCTGATGTAAAACAACACATTAAATTGCTTCTTTTCAAATAAGAATAAAGTTACCAACTGAAAGTTAAGCACTGCACTTTTTGAAATCTGTTTACAGAATGTTCTGAGAAAATGATTTTCAATGAGAGAGACCTGTATTTAACTCATCTCATATATGGATTTCTCGTTTTCCTTATTTATGTATGTATGTATGCATGTATGTACGCATGTATATATGTATTGGCAATGGGGAGAGAGAGATCTCAGGGGTGGGGAGGGACAGAAGGAGAGGGATAGAAAGAATCTTATGCAGGCTCGACACTCAGCACAAGACTGAGGGGGGGGGGGTAGGCTTGATCACACAGCCCTGAGATCATGACCTGAGCCAAAATCAAGGGTTGGACACTTAACTGACTGAGCCACTCAGGTGCTCCTGGATTCCTAATTTTCTTGAAAGAATATCATCCATCCTTCAATTATGGTCAGGACTGCACTTTCCCATTTCAATTTCTTTCTTTCTTTTTTTCCCCCCAAGTACACATAGATTTTTGTTTGTTTGTTTGTTTTGTTTTTTAATTTAAAGTCCAGGTAACATACAGTGTAATATTAGTTTTAGGTGTACAATAGAGTCATCCAGCACTTCCATACAACACCTGGTGCTCCTTAGTCCCCATCACCTATTTTACCCATTGCTCCCCCCCACATCTACTCTGGTAACCATCAGTTTGTTCTCTATAGTTATGAGTCTGTTTCTTGGTTTACCTCCCTCTCTCTTTTTTCCCTACAACTGTTTTCTTTCTTAAATTCCACATATTAGTGAAACCATATGGCCCTCATCTTTCTCTGACTTATTTCAATTAGCATAATATTCTCTATTCTGATTCCCCATCCACGTCTTTGCAAATGGCAAGACCATTTGCAAATGGCCTTCCGATCCATTCATTCTTTTTTATGGGTGAATAATTTTCCATTGTATACATGTATACTACCTCTTCTTTATTGATTCATCAGTTGACAGATACTTGGGCTGTTTCCATAATTTGGCTATTGTAGGTAATGCTGCTGTAAACATCAAGGTGTGTGTAACCCTCTGAATTAGTATTTTTGTATTATTTGGGTAAACACCTAGTAGTGAAATTGCTGGATCATAGGGTAGTTCTATTTTTGACTTTGTGGAACCTCCATACTTTTTCCAGAGTGGCTGTACCAGTTTGCATTCCCACCAATAGTGCAAGAGGGTTCCCACTTCTGCACATCCCCGCCAATACCTATCGTTTCTGATGTTAAAGATTTTAGCCATTCTGACAGGTGTAAGGTGGTATCTCATTGTAGTTTTGATTTATATTTCCCTGGTGATAAGTGATGTTGAGCATCTTTTCATGTGTCTGTTGGCCATCTGTATGTCTTCTTTGGAAAAATGTCTAGTCATGTCTTTTGTCCATTTTTAAATTATTCCTTTTTTGGGTGTTGAGTTTTATAAGTTCTTTACATATTTTGGATATTAATCAGATATGCCATTTGCCAATATCTTCTCCCATTCCCTAGCTTGCTTTTTGGTTTATTGATTGTTTCCTTTGCTGTGCAGAAGAAATTTTTTTTCCCAGAAGATTTTATTTTGATGACGTCCCAAAGTTTATTTTTGCTTTTGTTTCCCTTGCCTCAGGAGACATATCTAGAAAGAACACACTATGGCCAGTGTTAAAGAGGTTACTGCCTGTGTTCTCCTCTAGGATTTTGATGGTTTCTTCTCTGATGTTTAGGTATTTTATCCATTTTGAATTTATTTTTGTGTATGGTGTAAGAAAGTCCAGTTTAGTTCTTCTTCATGTTGCTGTCCAGTTTTCCCAACACCATTTTATTAAATTTTATGAAAATTTTCCCATTGGATATTCTTTTCTGCTTTGTCAAAGAGTAGTTGATGATACAGTTGTGGGTCCATTTCTGGGTTTTCTATTCTGTTCCATCAATCTATGTATCCACTTTTGTGTCAGTACCATACTGTTTGATCACTAGAGCTTTGTGATATAACTTGAAGTCTGCAATTGTGATGCCTCCAGCTTTGCTTTTCGTTTTCAAGATTGTGTTGGCTATTCAGAGTCTTCTGTGTTTCCATACAAATTTTAGGATTGGTTGTTCTAAGTCTGTGAATAATGATGTTGTTATTTTAATGGGTATTGCATATGTGTAGATTGTTTTGGGCAGTATAGATATTTTAACAATATTTGTCCTTCCGATCCATAAGCATTGAATGTCTTTCCATTTCTCTGTGTCCTCTTTAATTTCTTTCAACAGTATTTTATAGACTTCAGAGTACAGGTCTTTCACCTGTTAGGCTTATTCCTAGGTATCATATTATCTTGGGTGCAATTGTAAATGAGATTAATTCCTTGATTTCTCTTTCTGTTGCTTCATCATTGATGTTAGAAATTCGACAGATTTCTGTACATTGATTTTGTATCCTGCAACATTACTGAATTCCCGTATCAGTTCTAGCAATTTTTTTGGTTCAGTCTTTTGGGTTTTCTGTGTGTAATATCATGTCATCTACAAAGAGTGAAAGTTTCACTTCTTCCTTAAATACTTGGATGCCTTTTTATTTATTTTTATTTGATTGCTATGGTTGGGATTTCCAGTACTATGTTAAAAAGTAATGGTGAGAGTGGACATCCCTGTCTTGTTTCTGACAGTAGAGAAAAAGTTCTCAGTTTTCTCCCATTGAGGATGATATTAACTGTGGGTTTTTCATATATGGCCTTTATTATGTTGAGGTATATTCCCTGAAAAACTACTTTGTTGAGGGTTTTTATTATGAATGGATGCTATATTTTGTCAAATGTTTTTTCTGTATCTATTGAAATGATGATATCATTCTTATCCTCTCTTTTATTAATGTGGTGTGTCATGTTGATTGATTTGCAAATTTAAGCCACCCTGGCAACCCAGGAATAAATCCCACTTGATCCTGGAGAATGATTTTTTTTTTTTAAATGTATTGTTGGATTCAGTTTGCTAGTATTTTATTGAGAATTTTTGCATCCGTGTTCATCAGGGACACTTCAATTTCTTACTACAATCTCACTTTGTGTTTCCATTTGCCTTCTTTACCATGTCTCCAAAACCAAATGGTGTTTTATGTTCCTTCCAAGACCTTTCTGTTACACTTCTCTCTCGCAATTTCTGTTTGGGGGGCACAGGGTGGGGTAGGTGGATTATTTTATACCATAACTCTTAATTATCTACAACCAATAGATGCACATGAAGTGTAAAAAAGTGCTTTAAGCAAAAGCTAGTACTGCGTTTATTTATGTGAATGTCTTAAAGAAATTATCACAGGACATATTGTCAAGCAGATACTGGGGAAATATTGCTTATGGGGAATGGTGCATAACCCCTCCCACCTTATTCCTCTCAAAAGAAAAAAACAATTAGGGAAAAAAAGTGAGATTCAGAAAAGGAAGTGAGACCTTTATTCCTTAGAGACAAAGGGCAGCACCCAGATGGGCCAAATTGACATAAAGATAATTTTGTGTTTAAAACAACCAAAACCCAGCAGATTCAGGAAAAGTCCTTTACCTCCGCCTCAAATACCTGCCTGTACCAGAAAGAGAGCTGTTATTAGAGAGATTCCTCTCTACATATGAAATATATCTGCATAATAAGGCAAATCTTGTTTTCCAAACATCTCGTCTCACCTTCCTGCTGATGGTCTTCCTCCCCTTTGTATCCTTGGACTCTGTCCCTCTCCTTAGCCCATATAAGCATCATGTCACCTCTCTGTTCTTGAAACTTCATGTCTGTGTGGATTCCCTGTATGTACAAAATTAAATATTATTTTCTCCTGTTAATTTGTCTCTTGCCAATTTGATTCTTAGTCTAGCTAGAAGCACTTTGAAGAGCAGAGAAAATTCTTCCTCCTCAACAATTCTCTATGATTAAGTAGTAGGAGGAACCAAGACATGTTTTTGTGTCTTTCCACACTGGAAGCCTGGGCTTACTAAGAAAAATAATAGAGAGCATTGCAGCTTGTACTGAATACTACAGTGACTGACTGAGGAATTTTGCAGAGATCAGAGTGGGTGATGGAATGAGGGATTTTCACAGAAAATTGATCACAAATGTTTTAGGGAATAAGAAAATCAGGCAGATTTTTTAGATTCAAGATTAGTGATTTTTAAGCAATTTTTTGGCTTATATTAACAGCAAGAAAACGATTTAACAGCACAACCCTGAATTCAGACACATACTTATAAAAATAGCAAAGGATACAGTGCTTAAACTAACTGTGTGTTGTATTCTTATATTTCCTTTCCTATTCACTTCAAATCTATATAGTGACCAACTTAATTGATTTCACATTCTGTGGATGGGGTAGAAGCTAAGGGCAGGACACCCCAAGATGGACCACCTTGGTATAAAGAGTTTTTGAGTTGAAAGTAATCAAAACCTAGCAGATTGAGGAAAATCTCTAACTCCCCCTCAACTGCTTAAATTTACATTGGAAAGGAGAGACTGTACCAGGAATAGCTCTTAACAGAGATTTCTTTTAACCTAAAAAACTTATCTACCTAACAGGGAAAGCTCTGTTTTCCAAACATCTCTCACCTTCTTGCTAATTGCCTTCCTCCTCTTTGTATCCCCAGACCCTTGCCCCTCCCCTTAGCTCTGATGTCATATAAGCCTCATGTTGCCTGTCTTTGTTTGTGTGGATTCCCCATAAGTATGAAACTAAATTTTATTTTCTCCTGTTAATCCCTCTCATGTAAATTTAAATCTTAGTCCAACTAGAAGAACCATGGACAGGGAAAAATGCTTTCCTCGTCAACAATGGCAACTCATAATTTGAAAAATGATGCTTTAATGGAAATTGGGGGTAAGGGGAGTGGAAATAAGATGCCAGAAGCAAGTGATGCTTTTGCTAATGAATGTGTACCCAGTAATTATAAGGCAGATGTATGGGAGGGAAACTGATAGAGGTAAGTTCATTAAATTGTATATTTCTATCAGAGAAAATAGGCCATATTAATTTTTGTGGCAAGGCTAGAATCATTTTTGTATCATGTATTGGTGAGGGGAGTTGTGGAAAAATTAATTAAGCCCCAGTAAGAGCACTGGGACAAGACAGATCTGGGTTGTGTGTGGTGAGGTCAGACAGATTGCCACCTGTCTTCAAGAAAATGAAATTCCAATGCCTTCCTTTAACGTACTTCTCTTTCTCAAGCTCTCTAATGTGTGCCAAGTATAACAGTTTAATAGGTAGAAGTTTTAGTTAGTTTTGTCACTAGCTATACCCCAAGACCTGACCTTTACTGTTCACACTCATACCCACCCACCTTTGTCCCACATTTTCCCTTAAGCTCTCCTTACCAGCCCATCTCTTGACTCAGGCAAAAGACTCTATGGCCATAGCATCCCATGATGGAAACCAAAACTAACTTTCAAGACATAACAACTGCCTGACAAAGAATTCCGGCTGGCCCAGACCACCAGACCAGTCTAAGCTTAACTACCCACTCACACCTGTGCAGTTGGACCATGGAGTGACCCACAGAGTGACCATTTACTTCATTATAATACTAAAATCTCCACCCCAGGAGAAGCATAGGCCTCATTTATGAACATACAATGTATATACAGGCATGTTTTCTAGAGATGCATGTGCGACCTTATGCTACCTCGACATACAATAACAAGGCTCCCCTAGCTCTCAAAATATTCATTTTGGGGCACCTGGGTGGCACAGCGGTTAAAGCGTCTGCCTTCGGCTCAGGGCGTGATCCCTGCGTTACGGGATCGAGCCCCACATCAGGCTCCTCCGCTATGAGCCTGCTTCTTCCTCTCCCACTCCCCCTGCTTGTGTTCCCTCTCTCGCTGGCTGTCTCTATCTCTGTTGAATAAATAAATAAAATCTTAAAAAAAAAAATATTCATTTTAACCCTAAAAACAAACAAATCGAAGAAAAAACCAAAACAAAAAAGCCCATTCACACTGGCTTGGGGAATCACAGCTTTGGAAGTTATTCCCCATGATCCTTGTTGAAAATGAAGTTTACTTTGTGTGATCAACTCCATGTAGTATGATTCCTATCTGTGACTCACCAAGCAGTAAAGTCATGTTAGTTCAGTTACAGTTTCACCTGATAGGTGAGTTTTAATTCCTATCACTGGATGTGACCACATTTAGTAAAGTGAAGGGACAAAGAATTCCTGGAGCAAAACTAATCCCGGAGTGAGTGCTAAACTCAGACAGGCAGATAGTCTGTTGTGAGAAGCAAATGTTGGCACCAGAACCTAATCTCCTATCATGTTTCCAAAGCTACCATCTAATCCCTGGCCTCGGTTCTGTCTTCAGAGAGAGCCAGGTGCCAGCTGAGCTACCTCTCTCAAAACCAGAATAGCTTCCTTCCCTGGAGTCCTGAGACTTTCTGGACTGGCTTTGGAGTCTGCATTCTTGGCTGCATAGCCCTTTTACATACGGCTATGAAATGCAACCATTTCTTCAAAAGCAAAATTTTGGTAAGTAAATCTCAAAGGACTGCACCAGTGTCCTGAGTTGCTCCTACCGAAATTCTCTGCTCTCTGCAAAAATGTATTTTGTAAACCCAGAGGAGAAGAAGGAATCTTAGTGATAATTTTTTGTGATCAGGTCGACTATTCTGTATTTGTCTCTAAAGATGCTTTATCTGACAGGTGTGCGGCTATGCCCTCCCTATGTCTTGTTTTATATCTGGGTTTAGTTGGAGAATTGTTAATTAACCTCTTATAAATAGCATCCGTCCTTCTGTGCAGCAACTTTGAACTTGCTGGATCACATGATTATGTAGCAAAGTAGAAATGGAAGAATGGAATGGCTCCAGAAAGAAGATTTAGTAGTGATACAGGTAGACTGGGTCTGAGAACACAGAAGGGGACTAGCAGGACCAGCCAAAGAGATCCTTGGCTACATGCAGGATAGAAATCAAACGTGAGACAGCAGGAAGTGAGAGCAGGTTTATTGCGGGTATAAAGAGAGTGCAGGTATAGACTGAGTGTCTGGAGTCCCAGAGAGTCTCATCTTTGCTTAAGGTCGGGTTTTTATTGAGGATTGTGGTCTAGTATATGTATTCTCTCAAGCATCCATAAACCAGTTAGAACAAGGACAAAGGTCCAGGTGTCCTTCATAAGTCACTAATTCCTTGGAGCCAGGGGGGCTTGGCATCAAGGTGTCCAGTGCCAGTGGCCTGGAATATACATACAATGGCTTTGTCTGGTCATTCTTGCCCAGTGCTTGCTTAGATGCTATCTACTGTACTGGAAGACTGGAAAGAAACCATTAACTCCTTGATTTTTACAGGGAGGACATACTGCGAGGTATGTGTAGGGTGGGGGAGCAGGTCCTAGCAAGAATAGAAGTAGAAGAAGGAGCAAAAAAAAAAAAAAGGGGGGGGGGTTGTTTTGTTTTGTTTTTTTCAAAAAGCAGATTTTTATGGAGTCCTTCAGTTTCCCTATCTCAGTAGTAAGAAGTACAGACTTACAATACACCTCTAAGAAATGTTGCCCAGGTGGATATTCAAAAACAAAACAAAACAAAACATTTTGATATCCAAACAAAACAAAAACAACCGTTGGATGCCCATATGCTACTTCAAAGATGTTTTAGGAAATATCCTTTCTTTTTTATTAATGTGTAAAATAATGCCTGCATTTTTATTTTCTTATTCATACACAGATGATATTCTAAAAACTCTTACACTTTTTAAATTATATTAAAATATGCTTTAATATATTAAAATCAATTTGCTTCCTCCATATTTTAAAGTAACATTATAAATTTCTTATAGCCAAGTTTAAATAATCATGTTTTATTTTATTTATTTCAATTGTTATATTTCATATAAAATGATTTCCTTCAATATTTTAGTTCATATCGAAGAATAATCTACGTATTTTTAGCAAAATTTATTTTTAATTTCCTTGAGATTGAGATACAATTAGAAATAAAAACGCCGTACCTTTATTTATAAAGAATTTTGTTTGAACTCTTTGCGGGTGTGCAAGCTCCTCGGGAGCTTCCCAGATATAATCTGAAATTGGTCCCTGTACTCAGAGGGCAGAGAAGGGCCAGAAAAAGAGGCAGGCTACTCCACGTTGGTAGGTGGCAGTTTTTTGTTTTTGTTTTTAAGATTTTGTTTATATTTGAGAGAGAGAGAGAGCAGGAGACAGGTGAGGAGTGAGGGAGAAGCAGACTCCCCGCCGAGCAGGGAGCCCAACGTGGGGTGTGGAGCTTGATCCATGGGGTCCAGAACCATGACTTGAGCTGAAGGCAGATGCTTAACCCAGGCACCCTGGTTGGTGGCAGTTTTAATAAGCAAAGGACATTGGGAAGGGTATGTGTTGTGGGGAGTGTTGTGTACTGTGTAAGACTGATGAATCACAGACCTGTACCCCTGAAACAAATAGTACATTGTATGTTAATAATAATAATAAAAAAAAAAAAAGGAGGGGACTGACCAAAAAAAAAAAAAAAAAAAAGCAGCAGCAAAGGGAACTTACATATGAGGCTTGTCTTGGGTGGCAGCATAACAAGTGGATCCTTGCATTCATCTGCCAAATAAAAGTTTATATAGAAGCCTTAACTAGCTTCAGTCATGTATACCATGCAGGTGTTTGCAACACAGTATCACTATCTCAAAGCTACATCACTGCCCGGCCTCTGTGAGTGGAAAAGCCAAGAGAACCCCCATTCCAAGGTCAGGGGAAAGGGTAAGGAGCCTCTGATTGCCCAGGGCCAGCTCATGGGCCAAACGGCCGTCACATCTTTTTTGATGACCTCCCCAACACTACCCCCCCATTACCTCCTCATACAATATCACGTGCCCCTCTTCTTCCGCAGTGGGCCCTGAGCGGTTTCACTACAAAAGTGGGTCCTGCAGCTACCTGGCTGCATTGGAGACAGATACTATAAGTATGATACAGCTTTATGTAAGCAGAAACACAGATTAAAACAGTGATTCCAAAATCAGTGACAATTTTTACATAAGAATCCATGATCTGAACCACTGATTTATCAAGTCCTCTAAGCTGGGGGTTGAGTCACTTCATGGTATTCACCTGTGTCCTCATATAATTTAATAAATATGGTACATTCACAGACTCATCAGGTACTAACGCAAACCATTCTATCTGGATAATGGCACAGGTGCCTCCTTTCGGCATAATAATGTCTAAGGCTATTCTATTTTAGAAGACAGGTTTTCTTATCAGAGACATTTTAGTGCTCAGTAAGGAGCAGCTTTGTTGGCTATCATTCAGAGCTTGCTGAGTGAATTTAGCTAGGGCTTTTATGTGTGCTTTAACATTCTTCAGGCCAATTGAGGAGACAAAGACACCAGCCAAGTGATCACACTAGTGGAAAACAGGTACATGCCCACCAGGACGTGGCAGCTATTAGAAACTTGACCTGGTTGTATATATCATGCATGCTGGCCAGGGAAGGCAGCGCTGTCAGACATAAGGAGATGGACTGAGGGCAGGATATGCCAGATGAAGATTCTCTTCTTCTCTCCTCTTTTGATGGCACATGTTCCATTTCGGGTATGGTACATTTTGACAGGTCCAACCTGAAGCAGGATAAGTGGATCCCAGTGGACATTGAGCAGTTCCCCTTCATCCAGGGTTGTGAAGTAACTCGCCCATCCTGAGTGATGTCCCATTGCATACTCCCGTAGATAATTTACTTCCCAGGTGTGATGGGAAAGCAACATAGCACGTTGATCTATGGTGAACATCAGGACAATGGCTATTTCCCACAACACCCATACTGTTACAGTATTGGGTGCTTTGGCAGGGTCCTCAGTCTGGCATATGGGCAACAGGCCCAGTGGTTGATCATTCAAATATATTAAACCTAGGACAGTACTTTAGTCTATCCAGCCAAGGTGGTTTTGCCTGTTAATAATTTAATCTGCTGTTTTAATATTCATTATTCTTTCTACCAATCCTGCTGCTTGTCAATTATAGCAGAGATGGAACCGCCATTCATTGTCCTGTTCTATTGCTCAGTCTTGCATGTCTTGACTTTTGAAATGTAACCCCCCAATGACAGTCTAGTCGATGAGGCTATCAATACATGGTACTTAGCTTTTCTAATCCCCGAATGGTGGCAGCCTGATTTGTGTAGTGGAAAGGGAAACCTTGGGTTAGGCCAGATACAGTGTCCATATAAACCAAGGCATATTTAGAAACTTCATTCAGAGGGAAGAGGCCAATATAATCAATATGCTAATCCTTACCACTTGGGATTTCTGGTGGATGGCCTCAGACACCTTTGGCAACTGTCTTCAGCATTGTTTAGAATACATAGGACATGCTATTGTTATTGCATTAACCATTCTACTTCAAAAGCAATCCAGCATTCTTGGCAATGGGACATTCCACTCAGGCATTGTGGTGGCCATTTTTTCTATGCACCCAATCTGCTATACCTACTGAAGGGTCAGTGGCTAAGGCTTGTACCCCAGCTAAGCCATCGCCCTCTTCATTGCCAGGGGATGTAAGTGCCTTATGAGCTTGATGTGTGAAAAACAATGAGGACTGCCTCAGGTTCTTGCAAACGGACCCAAATGTCTTTCTACACCTCCTGGCCCCTTTAAAGGCTTATTCATTGTCATTCATCCCTCCACTCCCCATAGTGCAGCCATACCTTTTACAACAGCTCAACTATCAGTACAAGGGGTTAATGACCAGGGCTCCAGTAATCACTAGCCAGACTTCTCTGAGCTCAGACTCCTATGGTTTCTGCTTCCATCCAGATGGTGTTAGCGATGGGCTAAATAGCAACTGCGGTTCATGTGGACCAATTTCCTCTACTAGACTCATCTGTATACAGACATCAGGGGGAATTTCCCTCAGCCTCCTCTTTGTAGGCTGCAGAGGCCACCATAGGAAAAGGGGCAGGGGTGTCTGGAGAATCTATATACTCCACAGGGCCTGGTAGCATCCACGTGTCTAGACATTGGGCTGATAGACAAGGTGATCCTCTGCTGCAAATAGGAATGGCACTCAATGGAAGTTTGAGCCATACCAGAGGTGCCTTGATGGAACCTAGCCTCAACCCCCCTTTGATAGGCAGGGAGGTTCTTACCATAATATGCTGTTCCTTAGTGAGAGCCTCTCCCTGGAGGAGTGCTGGGTACATTGCTAGGACCTATTTCTCTATAGGAGTATATCAGGTTTTTGCCCCATTCCAGAGACTCCTTCTGTTGTTTCTGCCATAGGGTCCAACACATACCTTCCGGAGTCACGTGGTGCCCTGACTCAAATGGTGCCCTGCTTGGGAGATGCCCAGAACTTTAATCTGCTGGGCTAGAATTTTTGCCTTCTCAAAGGCTTATTGGTCTGACCCCCAGTCTCCTATGTATCCTTCTATTAACAGGAGATCTAAAGAATGGAGGCACTATTCTAGATGAGGAATAAAAGTTCTCCAAAACTCCCAAATCCCCACAAAGGCCTGCATCTCCTTCATGTTCTTAGGGAATAGACAAGCTTGCACCTTATCCATCATAGATAACATCTGGGACAACAGCTTTATAGGGGTGCCTGGGTTTTAAATTTTCTTTGGGTTTTTTTTTCCCCCCATCCTCTCCGTCCTAGGTGTTTCAGCCAAGCCTGCAGCATTTCTTGTAGCTAAGGCAAATTTTCGTATGTTGGCATTATATCATCAATGTAATGGGCCCATTTTTACTAGTACTGGGAAGGAAAACAGGGACACGTCTCAGGCTATCATCCATGACATATGGTGGGGCTATGCAGGTAGCCTTAGGGGAGAACTTGAAGGGTCCATTGTTGCTCCTCCCATGTGAAGGCAAATTAACTTTGTGATTCAATGGCCAGGGATATACTGAAAAAGACATTGCATACACCTAGAACTATGGCTAAGGTATCTGAGATGATGGCAATGTTGGGCATAACCTCATGGATGGGGGACACTACCTTTTTTAGTTCCTGGTAGCCCACTATCTTCCTCCATGAGCCATCTGACTTTTTTATAGGCCGTACTGGATATTGAAAGCACTATAGGCAGAGCATACATATCTACTGGGTGCAGTTCTTGGATTTTCTCATATTTTCTGATGCCCCTGAGGCACACTACTGGCTGATAGTCACCACTCTTCCCAGGGGGTGACAGGATTACCAGTTCCCGGTTGGTATTTCCTCTCAGCACTGGTTTGATTATTCTAACCTGGAGGTGAAATTCACTGGAAAAGGTTTGCAGAGTTTGACTTTGTAGGATATCAATGCCTGATATGTTCTTTGGTATTGGAAAGATAAAACCTCATATTCTCCAGAAGGGTCAGGGAGAAGAAAGGGTGGAGAATGCCCAGTTTGCAAGGTCAAAAGATATTTCCGAACCATAACTGTTTGTCCTTCACAGCCATAGTCAGCCCTGAGAGGGCCAGGACACTCCTGTGGGTTACCATGTATTAGAGTACGTTCATTTCTATTGTCTACCAGAGCCGTCACCTTGTTTGTTTTTGGAGGAACGGTGAATAGTGAGCTCAACATGAGGCTTCCAGCCCCCCTCAGTCCTGCTGGAGGTGATGTTGGCCTGCATCCTATACCTTAGATGTGGGCATCCACCCGAATAGGAACGTATCCCTAAGGTCTCTGCTGGAGCAAGTGGGGCCTCAGGGAGTGTAGGGGCAGATGGGGCAGGTTTGAACTTTTATTCAGGCTTTAAGGCTTTCTACCAACGAATGCAGTGTTGGGTAGTCGTTCTATCTGCCCTTCAGCCTGGGTTCTGCAGCATTGGGGTCATACCATATTTGCTTCCAGGTTATTTTTACTAGAACCTTCACAGTCTATGGAGATCGCCTTTTGGCTTTCCGAGCTTCCCTTTTATCTCTAGACTTTCCCACAGCTCTTAACTGTTCCTGGGATTTGTCAGTTTCCTCCAGATCAGCAATGGATTTCCTAATGTCATAAATATCCTGTCTCGCAACTGGGTTCAGCATGGTTATCAGTGTTTCATACCTGGTGTTGAGTGTAGACCAGAGTATCTTAGCTTTCATTCTTGCAGTGCATGTGGCCTGATCAGGGCCTTCAACGGCAGGAGTGTAGATGGCCTATCTCATTCCCAGCTCCCTAAGACTTGATGCATCTCCTCTATAGAATGTGAAGGCCCTACACCCTAGGGAGAACTACTCATTGGGTAAAGTCTCCCTGCAGGATAGAATGATCCAATCTATAAGGGAGTGAGTACCTTGAACCCCTTGAGCATTGTGTAGGCACTGCTGAATGGCAGGGTGTGTGGTGATGTTGTTCCTCATTTTTTTTTTTTTTTTTTGGCCTCCCACCTAGTCAGAGAAATGTATCACCTCCTGTATCCCATAGCTGTGCTAACCTAGCCTGGACACTTCCCCAGGGCTTTTGCAGGAACTTAGCACCTGTGTCAGTAAGCTCAATGGGAGCATATTGTCTTATCAGGAATATTTCCAGAACTGGGGGCTGTCCTGCTGGCTGGGGTAGTAGTTGTACTTTTGTTTTCCTTTGCATTAGGAGTCAGGTAGTATGGGACATTTTATCTGTGTCACTGTCAATCTCCAGGACATCCTCCTTTTCATTCTTATCAATCTCCCAGGGATTTCAAGTCTTAGTGTCCCAGTTAGGCTGAGTCACAAGTGCTCAGACCTTGGTCCGCCTTCCTACCTTTGCAAAACAGAACGTTAAGGTCTCTAATTTATTATCCTGCTCCCCCACCTTGTCTGCCAGCCCCGAGGCCAGCTGGTTAATGGACACCCACATACCCTTCTCTAATCTCAGCTCATCTTTTAATTTCCTGACCCAAGCATCAGCCTCTACGTGGGTATCAGTGGCCAGCAGAACTGCCCACAGTAGAGGCCAGCCCATGGTAGCAACCATGAGCTTTCCTTCTCCGCTGTGGTGTGCCATGTGCAAATCAAGCATATTAGAAGGGCTGACGTTTCGGAAGCATCCCTGTACTCACACAATGGTCCACAAGCATCTAACCTGTGGGCCACCCCTCCCCACATAGAAGTTGATGGCCAATTCAGGATTTCCTCCACAGATGCCCCTTTTCCAAGGCCCATTTCTTTGGTCTCCTTGCTGGCTCACCAATTGTTGGTTTGCATGCACCTCAGGGACTTCGCAGGTATAACTTGAAATTGGCCCTCGTACCCAGAGAAAGATGTCAGCCGCTCCAGGTTAGTAGGTGGCAGTTTTAATAAGCAAAGGGAATTGCATATGAGGTTTGTCTTGAAGGGCAGCAAGACAAGTGGGTCCCAGCACCTGCCTTGATGTCTGCTTGGATACATTATCCTTATTAGAACATCATAGAAGGAAATCATTAAAAGTTTATGGAAGGAAATAAAGGAAATAAAAACTCAGGATGGAATAAGGAAATAATCACAGTTAAATAAATTTAGAAGTGAAAACTAACAATTACACTTACATTTATATTTAATACACTCCGTTAGAGGAAAAGCCCACCCTCTGCAGTGTCGAGCATAATGCCTTTAGTAAGAAACTATTTAATAAATTCATCAATTAAATTTTGAGTTCAATAATGCTTACTAGTTTCAAAACCTCATTTTACTCATTTATTATTAAATTCCTACTTGGAGTAAGCAATTATTTGGGGATAACAATTTGTGTGCTCAGTGATTGTAGTGTAGGAAGGGCTAATCCGTAGTGCAGAGAAAAGCAGGGAAAGGTAGGTAGGATGGAGAGGAAAGAGAAACTAAAACCAAATGTGTTTACACCTCACAACATGAATGAACAAGTAATTTTTTTTTTTTTAGAATCTATACTTTATTGCCTTAACGTTGTATTATTGTTTATTTTTGTATTGATTATTTGCATTCTTTCCATGTTTTATCTTTGTGGAATTATGCTGTTTTTAAAATGTTTTGACCTTGTTGTTAAGACTATTTGCCCCCCACCCCCAACTGCCATTAGATACTACCAGCACATTCAATTCAGCACCCACTAGCACTTAGTAGCTGCCCTCAGTCTTCGCAAGACATTTGTGAGATAGAAATGGCTTAGCAAACGCAAGCAACTTAGTGCACTTGGAGGATTGTCATTAAGTCCTCTGTAAATGTCAGTTGCCTTTATAAAATTTATAATTAAAGGGACATTTTAAAGATCATAGAATAAATACTGAATCTCTAGCCTTAGTGCTTCATTTGCCAGCCATGCGGCTTATACCGAGTCGTTTAAACTTGTTGATTGCATTATCAGTAAAATAAGGCTAATAGAATCTACCCTGCCTGCCTCACATTCATTTGATGAAAATTCAAATAAACTTTTTGTGATACTTTCAATTTTATCAAATCATGGTAGAGTGTCGAGAACCACTGAACCACTTTCTGAAGTCCCACGGAACAAAGACACAATGCAATCCCACAATGACGTGATCGGGGTACCTGCTGGAAAGCAAAGCAGTTAATTTTGTTTATTAACAGCTCTGTTCAATTCCATCTCCCTGATGATTGATCTCAGATTTCCCATCATTTCCTTGCCCCCTCCTGTATCATAATTCATTGACTGAGTGGAATTACCTCTCTCTGCCTCATAGAATTTTGGACAGAAATTTTATTCAGTGTTAGTAATGCTTTCATTCCCTTATGCAATCCATATTTCAAAAAAAGGCAACTGACAGATTTTTTCGTTTATTCCGCAATGTCATATTTCAACGTAAAGGAACTGAAGTTCCATGTCATGTATGAGCTTTCTGGTAATCTTTCACATTACTTTTATTTTAAGGTGGAAACAGTATTCTATTCAAAGACAAAAATCACTACATAACACTGTGTTGGGTATCAGTTTGTATTGACATATTTTAGTATTTCATGAATAAAGAACATCAGCAGGTTATGAAATCTGCATTTTCTTAGGTTGATTTTGTTAAACATATATAATTACCTATGGCAATAATCCTGAGGTCTTAGCAAACTTTGTGGAAATTTGATTAAAATAATTTTTGTACTGAATGTAAATAGAAATCTTAATGAAGAGAGAAAATAAGATAATTTCATTTTCACCAAAGCTATTATTCCATTATATTTATCCATTTAAAAAAATACTATTTTTATAGCACTTTTAGGGTCACAGAAAAATTGAGAAGAAGGTACAGATATTTCTAACATACCTGCTGTCCCCACACCTGAATAGCCTCTTCCATTATCATCATTAATCACCAGAGTAGATTTGTCACAACCGAGGAACCTACACTGACACATCATTATTACCAAAGTCAACAGTTTACCTACGAGTTCACTCGTACCTACGAGTTGTACACTATTTACCCATTTTTTTAAAATATTTTATTTATTTATTTGACAGAGAGAGAGGGAACACAAGCAAGGGGAGTATGAGAGGGAGAAGCAGGCTTCCCGCTGAGCAGGGAGCCCGATGCAGGGCTTGATCCCAGGACCCTGGGATCATGACCTGAGCCAAAGGCAGACCTTAATGGCTGAGCCACCCAGGGATCTGTATTGACCCATTTTTGAAGCCAGAATACTTTGAAAATTCTATTAAGATTTTACTGCTATATTTTATATATCTCTTAGTTCTAATTCTGACTTTAATAATTTGAGGATGAAGAAGTAGGCAATGCTCACAACAGTCCTCAATAATATTAAATTCTGTGTTAGTGTCTATGACACTGACACATTGTAAATAATTGTATCTTTTTGTTCAAGTTTTACCTGGTATTAAGTTCAGTTTCCAACCTGAAGTCTGCCACAGAAACTATATACATTTGCAAGCCCTGAAACTGAATATGAATTCTTAAAAGCAAAGAATAAAAAGGCATACACCACTGCCTCATCGCTCACTATTCCTTTTTTAAAAAGATGTATTTGATTATTATTTGAGAGTAAGAGAGTGGGAAGGAGGGGCAGAAGGAGAGGGAGAGAGAATCTTAAGCAGAATCCCCTGGAGTCTGGAGCCCGATGTGGGGCTTGATCTCAAGACCCCGAGATGGTGACCTGAGCTGAAATCAAGAGTCAGGTGCTTACGGGCGCCTGGGTGGCTCAGTTGTTAAGTGTCTGCCTTCTGCTCAGGTCACGATCCCAGGGTCCTGGAATAGGCTCCCTGCTCAGCGGGAAGCCTGCTTCTCCCTCTTCCACTCCCCCTGCTTGTGTTCCCTCTCTCACTGTGTCTCTCTCTGTCAAATAAATAAAATCTCAAAAAAAAAAAAAAAAAAGATTCAGGTGCTTAACCAACTAAGCCACCCAGGCACCCCCTTCTGTTTCCTATTGCAAAAGTCATTTACATCATAGTTCATTCTGTTTATTACACTTAATGTTTCAAACTATAACCTTAGGGTGTATTAGTGCTCTAGACATAAATAAGACTCCTTCTTAAAAATACATATTTAATGTATTTTAATATTTTTATTATTTTAAGTTAGTTGGTCAATTGTGGGTAGTAATGAAAGAAAAGTTGAAGTAGTTAAAATTCCTTAGCAAAGTAGGCAAGTGAGTGCATATGATTTGAGTAGTAGGAGTTGGGGTAAGAGTGATATCTATGTATTACCAAGTAAAGATCAGAACCACCTATAAAGTTACAGTATATCGCCACACGTGAACATGTATTATTTCGTTTTATAATATGTGCCTGGTACGTAGCAGGTTTTCAAATATTATCAACCAAATGTATAAATAGCTGAATATAATCATGCCGAGTATTTGGCAGAGGGTGTGTTTAGAAGTTGACCTACATTTTCACCTTTTTCAAAAAAATCTCATTTCTACAAAGTGCAGAATCTGACCAAAGAATACATCAGTTCATTATGACATACTGACTTTAAAAGATATTATCGATGACTTCACTTACAAGCATTTTTAATTTGGTTATGTATTCTTTTTTTAAAATAGGAAAGATTTTATTACTCAAATAAAAGTGACATGGCACGTAACACCTATGAAACGGCATAGCCCCCATGTTCACGGGGGCATAGCAGACTTTAAGATATGCTTTTATATGTATTAAGTTATAATCTCTGTTGATGAAGAAATTTCGTCCCACTAACAATCTTTCTACATATCACTGATTTGAGGAAAATGAAGAAATTACTGGGAAATATACTTAACGGAGAGATTTTATTTCCCACTTAGTTATCATTTTCTTTTCCTTTTCTTTCTTTTTCTAAATATTCATAACAGATTAAGGTATGATTCATGAATAAAAGAAAATAATGCCCCTAATAAAATGTGAGGTTTTTTTTTCAAGAGTCAAAATATTCCTTTGGAATTTATAAGCATGTAATATTATAATATCAAATATGAACAATGTGTATGATTCTAAGTTATGGTGTATTCATACTCACTATTCAGAAAAATAACAAAATACGTTAAGCAATTAAATTTTTCATTTAGGATTTAAAATTAAACATCAGAGACACCTGAGATTTCCAATGCTCTTAAGTTCTTCTCTTTCACGTAGTATTAAATATTGCCTTTTTTTAATGTAAAGGTTCCCGAGACTTGTGGTGTACATTTAAATAATTTCTCCTCTATCCATGGGTTGTATTCTTGCTTTATAGTCCAGTACAGAGCTGTCATACAATAGCTTTTTCAAAATCTTCTGCTCCTTGATATGTAGAATGGTTAGCAGGCTCTTGATATAATTTAAGGAGCCAATGAAATGTTGTCAGTGCCAAATATCTGCTCCCTGGGTGATATGACAGTTCACTGGGAACCGTTTATAGTGCCTTAACTTTCCAATATTAGCATCCTTTTGGAGTAGCAAATATGTCACGGATGAGGTTTGATATAACTTCTCACTGACACATTACTAAGAAATCAGGCCAGTAGCTTCCTGTTTTGCAGTTTTAAGAAAAAGGGAAGAAAAGTTTTAAGATTTCCAAGACTGTTGAATAAGGCTGGTACTGAACTCTAGTGTAAGGGCTGTGGCAGCATTGTGATCTAAAACGCTGAAACCCTCTACGTCTCTGAAGTATGCAAGATGTTTCTACCTGATAGGAAGCATCTGTTTTAGCTAAATCAAGGAAATGGGCTTAATTCTCTGGTGGTAAAAAAACAAAACACAACAGCAAAAGCAAGAGCAAAGCCCACCAGTTTGTTCCTTGTATTTATGATTCTGTCTCTTTTTGTTTCTTGGTTTGTTTCGGTTTGTATTTTAGATTCCGTGTAAAAGCAAAATTACACGGTATTTGTCTTTCTCTGTCTGGCTTACTTCACTTGGCATAATATCCCCGAGGTCCATCCATGTTCGTGGCGAGATAACGATAGGCATAGAACGGTCGAATCACTATAATGTACACCTGAAACTAATACAAAATTTTATGTCAAGTATACACCAACAAAAAAAGGAGCAAGAAACAAAACAAAACAAACAAAACACTTATATTGGTCAGCTAAACTAAGTAGAACTATTCTTAATCCCCAAGTCTTAATAAATAATGATTATGCATTTGAGAACAGCGTCTGATAGATTTACAGAGGCAGAGAAACAGTGCATGTGGCCCAGCTAAAATGTCCTTGTGCTCCAAGAGAAACAAGAACGTTTTGTTTCCATGTTTCCTCTTTATGTTTACAAGGCAAAATGTAGATAAACTACAAAATGCACTCTATTTGTTTGTTTTTTCGCGTAGAATGATTCTTTATATCCAAGTACTTAATTCCCTCATGTTAGCACTTATGTTTAATCCAGAGGAAATGATCTACAGAATTTGACCAACACAAAGGCAATGAGCTACTCACATAAGAAAGCCTGTACTTTGTTTAAAAAAAAAAAAAAGCCTGTACTTTAGCAAAACTCCAATTCTTACTGGATTAGTCTAAATAGGTTTGGGCACAAAAAAACTAAAAAATTATAATGCTTTCAGAAATAACCTGCTTTTCTAAATAAGAATGTTTTATAGGCTCCTATTTTGATTAGAATACGTTAAAGTGAAATTTTTTTACATTTCACTGTTTTATATGTGAGATTATACAATTTTGGAGCTTATTTTTATCTATACTGTGTTGATACTGAATATTGCAGAATATTGAAGAGAATATAGCACTCTAAGTGATATTATTGGGATAGAGTCACACACACGCATCCATATGAAATTAGGCATAAGTATATTTCATTTTCGTGCAGTATATATAATATATGTAATATTATGTATATATAATCTTAACCATATTTATATGGCATGTATTATAATTTCATTTCCAAGAATAAAATTTTAAAAATCATAATGTTAATGTTAATAAATTTGACTACAAAAAACCCAAAACTTTCTGTTAGTCTTTCTATGCAACAAGACATTAATAGAAGTCAAAATACAACATGAAAAAAAATTACAATAAATCAACAAAGTATAATAGCCTTAAGATGAAATACTTACTCAAATTGACGACCAAGTCACTAGGACTTTACTAGAAAAATAAGCAGAATTAAAAATTGCTAATAGAATATTTTTAAACTATTGGTTTTTTAATTTGAAATTACATAGAATCTAATGATTCTGACAAAAGAACATTACACTGAATGGAAATTATCTCTACACTGAATGGAAATTATTAGAGCAGAAATTTGGGGAAGAATTTCAGCCGTATATATCAAAAGTCATGAGAATGTTTAAAATGCATGTTCCAGTGATTTCATTTTCAGCACTTTATATAGTCATAAAATGTGTACTAAAATATTTCCTTGAGCACTGGTGTGCATTATTTATTTACAGCAAAACAAAGAATCACGATTATTTTCAGTGAGTAATTACTATGTCCTTGGTACTCTTCTAAGTGATTTAAATATGTTAACTCACTTAATACTCACAACAACACTTCTCTATTTCAAACCTGAGAAACGTAAATTCCAAACAGGGGAGATAACCTGACTTGGAAGTTCTAGGACACGAAGTCTAGCTGCCTGGCTCACGTGATGCAAACGCCCAACAGTTACGCAATGCTGCCTCTCAACTAGGGGATGTTGCTGTGTCAACATATAAAAGCTTTTATACTGGGGATATAACATACAGCACGGTGACTGTAGTTACCATTACTGTGTTGTGTATTTGAAAGTTGTGGCGAGCCAATCTTAAGGGTTCTCATCACAAGAAAAAAAAATGTATGACGATGTATGGTGACAGATAATAACTAGATTTATTGTGATCACTTTGCAGTGTATGCAAATAACAAATCATTACGTTTTACACCTGAAACTAATATAAGGTTATATGTCAATTATACCTCAATTACAAAACAAACTTCTATATAAGAATAGCCTATATAAAATACTTAGCAACAAGCATGGCGACAAATAAATTATTATTATTGTTATTACTAAATGTTAGTTATTATTATCATCATTATAATTTTTGCTAGGCCATTGAAATAATGTTTCCCAACAATATTTGTTATCAGAAAGCTTCTGAAGATACTATTAAGAAGATCTGGTTATAGAATTATGCATAGATGTGATTTTGTATCTACATTCTACATCATACTACATTTTCTACATTATATATTTTTAAAAATTTTGAATAATGGGTTAAGAGTACCTCCATACAGAGTCCATATTATGGACTCTGGGAAACAAACTGAGGGCTTCAGAGGGACGGGGGTGGGGGATTGGGATAGGCTGGTGATGGGTAGTAAGGAGGGCACGTATTACATGGTGCACTGGGTGTTACACACAAGTAATGAATCATCGAACTTTACATCAAAAACCAGGGATGTACTCTACGGTGACTAACATAATATAATAAAAAAATTATTAAAAAAAGAAAGAAAAAAAAGAGAACCTCCATACCAAGAAGATTAAACAAAATAATTTAATTATATATGATAAAAATAAATTGTGACAGGCGTTGGAACTTTTAGGACTTCCAAAAACAGGCAGGCCATAATGAAACTGGACCAAAAAGGAAGGGCCCCTCCTGATTTAGTTTCCTTCCAAATCTACATAAATATAATTGTGATCTACATCCATAAATGTGTCATGTTTCCTTCACGAGCTGCTTCACTACATTTTTCCCCTTAAGGAATCATGAAGAAAAAAAAATAATAATAAAGGACTTGTTTACGTCATGAATAGAATTGGTTTTTCCATGACATCCATGCCAGTTCAATAAGGAAAGAAATTTCTAATTGGTTGCATGGGAATGGTTTTTGGCAGAAATTCACATAAGAGTTGTATTGCACTGATAGAAAAAATAGCATTTAATTTCAATGGTTATACATATGTCAGTGATTGTTTCTGTTCTTTCCTGACCATCCAGAAGGACACTTGGCTCAGACTCTTCTAGATTTGGAGAGAAAAAAACAAAACAAAACAACAGTAAAAAAAACCCTTCACTTTTCTCTCAATGTTGTTAGTACACCAAATTATAGCTAGTTGCACCCAGAAAGAGTGCCATCTTGACTAACATCTATGGGGAAAATATCTCTTACGTGGCATCTCTTTCACAGAAGGTAAAAGAAATGTCATTCTGAAGTCACCACACACATCTATGTATATAGGAAACATCTCTGTAGCATCAAATTCTGCTCTTGGCACAACACAGCAAAGTTATTTTTCCTTTTTTTTTTTTTAAGATTTTTATTTATTCATTTGACAGAGAGAGAGACAGCCAGTGAGAGAAGGAACACAAACAGGGGGAGTGGGAGAGGAAGAAGCAGGCTCCCAGCGGAGGAGCCGGATGCGGGTCTAGATCCCAGGACTCTGGGATCACGCCCTGAGCTGAAGGCAGACGCTTACCGACTGAGCCACCCAGGCGCCCCTATTTTTCCAGTATGAATAACATATTTTCTATTTCCTAATTAAATGAGCTTTAAAAGTTACCACCTATGCTATTTCTCTGGGATATATTTGCATACGTGTGTCTGTGCTTGTGTGCTTTTGCGTGTATAAATTCTTCCTACAGGAAAATGTGACTTCATTGGAATCATTAGAACTGGGTTCTGTGTTATTTTCCCAAAATACCTCTCAGAAAATAACAAAATGTTCCTTAGCTTTAAGTTCATCTAATTAATATATTTGAATTAAAGCTCTCTTATTGTAAAGGAATATTGAAATTGTTTTCCCTACTTAAATATTAAGGTTTGAATTAAAATGGGTAACTTTCATTTTTTGACGTAACTTCAAATATGTCAAAAGCCATATTGAATTGACAGTATTAGAATAATGATATTGTATTATAAAAATGGATTTTGGTAAACATATTTGTAATGAAATATTTGTTTTTCCAAGAAAAATCAGTGGATCTGAAATTAGAACCATAGACTATTTCTACTTTTCCTCATGTTTAATTACACTTACCATTGATACTTGATTTCCATATTCTTATTTTCAGTTAATGAATAGAAAGGAGAAAATTATTTCCATTATGAAAGCACCTGTATTTTTATGCAATTGATTTCATACCTCTTAACTTAAATTTACTTATATAGAAAACAAAGAGGAAATGATTTTCTAGCATTGTATTTTCAGGTGTTAAGAACAAAATCAATTTAATGAACACTGCCTATGTTTTCAGTACATTATAAAAATATCAATATGATATTTTATTTAAAGGACATAAACAACAAGGCCTATATATATTACATTACTATATTTGTTCCTGAAGGCATTAATAAAATAACTGGGAAATACTAGAAAATGACATTTTTATTTATCTTTGTCTTTGGTACTTTCTAGACCTAAAGAATTTAATGGTGTGTGCATGTTTCTGAAATCTCTGTTTTTCAGTTTCTTCATGGTTGGTGGAAAATTTACTTAATAAGTTGTTTCAAGAATTAGATAACATAAAACTTTAAAAGACATGAAACAATGGACGGTAGATGTTAAACATTCAATAACTGTTAATAACAACAACAGTACTGACTGTTGATGGTGCCGTTATGCTGCTATGCCCTCTCCTTTTCAATACAAATGGCATCTGAATTGGACATACTGAATACGATATTACTAGCTTTGTGATAGGTCATAATCTCTCCCAGTGTCTGTGATGATAAAGATGGTAAACACACCTCCCTCGGAAGAAGATTGCAACAGTGCTTAGTATAATGACTTGAAATGCGTCATCACTCACAGGAATATTCACGTATTAGATGTCCACTTTTTTTTTTTTTAAGATTTTATTTATTCATTCGACAGAGATAGAGACAGCCAGCGAGAGAGGGAACACAAGCAGGGGGAGTGGGAGAGGAAGAAGCAGGCTCATAGTGGAAGAGCCTGATGTGGGGCTCGATCCCATAATGCCGGGATCACGCCCTGAGCCGAAGGCAGATGCTTAACCGCTGTGACACCCAGGCGCCCCGGAGAAAGAATATCTTAAGCAGGCTCCATGCCCAGTGCAGAGCTGGACATGGGGCTGGATCTCACCACCCTGAGAACATGATCTGAGCCGAAATCAAGTGTGGGTGCTTAACTGGCTGAGCCACCCAGACGCCCAGAATGTCATTTCTTTGCACACTCTAATAATAAAAGAATATTCTCCAGCTTTAAAGATAACCTGTGTGTGTGCACTCAACCTTCCTTACAATTCTTTTCCTTGGGTAACCAAATATCCCGGAAAACAGTGGCAGATTCATTCTGCCTGGCTCAATGAAAGTAAACAATGGGATCCCTGTCTTTGGTTGGGTGTAGCCTTGCGATTTTGACTTAGGGTTGCTAAAGCGGAACAGTTTACTGTATTCCACTTTTATCCTTGGGCCTCTCTTTTTCTGAACTTGTTCTCAGGGTATAATTTGAGTAAGAGTCCATGGAGCTAGTGAACTTTTTATACTGGGTTTTCTTTCTCTAAATTGTCTGGTGTGGTTATAAATATTGTCTTTAATTTAAAAACAAATTTAATTTTATTTTATTAAACTGGATAGGAAGTACAAATATGTTTGCTATGCCTTAATGTTTTTCGTATGTCTTATTTCATAAAAAATATTTTTGAAATAATTTTAAAGCAAACTTATTTCACTACTTGATGTATTTATAGTACAAAAAGCATTTTCCCAGTTTTATTGAGAAATAAGTGGTATATATCACTGCATAAGTTTAAGGTATACAGCGTGATGGTTTGATTAATATTTATAATAATATATTAATACATTTTATTATTATATATGATATATTAATATATTATAGTATATAATATAATTCTTTGATTAATATAATTATATAAATATATTTATATGTATATATTTATATAATATATTTGTATTTATATAATTTATAATATTTATATATTATAAATAATTTTATTAACATAGTATAATATACAATATAATTAACATATATTATGAAATGATTATTTCATTATATTATTATTCATTATATTATTGATATATATTGTGAAATGATTATTTCAATAAGTTCAGCTAATATCCATTATCTCATATAGATAGAATTAAAATAAAAGAAAGAAGGAAAGAGAAAACAGAGAAAAAAGTAGGATTTCCTCTCTTAACAATTTTCCTATATATCTGTTGTACATTAAATCCCTAGCACTGGAAATTTGTACATTTGTCTATCTTCCTCTAATTTTCCTTTCCCCAGCCTTCTGCCTCTGGTTAATCCATGTCTGATCTCGTCCTATGAGTTGTTTTTGTTTGTTTGTTTTTAGATTCCACATATAAATGAGATCAGGCAGTATTTGTCTTTCTCTGTCTGACTTATTTCACTTAGCATAATGCCTTCAAGTTCCAACCATCTTGTCACAAATGGTAGAATTTCCTCATTTTTTGTGACTGAATAATATTCCTGTGTGTGTGTGTGTGTGTGTGTGTGTGTATGTGTGTGTGTGTGTGTGTGTGTGTGTGTGTGTGTGTGTGTATCTCACAACTTCTTTATCCAATCATCTGATTGATGGACACTTAGGTTATTTCCATGTCTTGACTATCATAAATAATGCTGCTATGAACAGGGGGTTACAGGTATCTTTTCAAGTTAGTGTATTTATTTCCTTTGGTTATATTCCCAGAAGTGGCATTGCTGGATATTATGACAGTTCTATTTTTAATTTTTTGAGAATTCTCCATATTGTTTTTCATAGTGACTGTACCAAGGTAATAAACTTCTGCACAGCAAAAGAAATCATTAACAAAGTGAAAAGATACCTATGGAATAAGAAAAAAAATATTTTCAAACCATGTATCTGGTAAGGGTTTAATATCAAAAATATATAAAGAATTTACAAGGGCTCCTATGTGGCTTAGTCTGTTAAGCATCTGCCTTTGGTTCAGGTCATGATCTCAGGGGTCCTGGGATCCAGCCCCACATTGGCTCTCTGCTCAGTGGAGAATCTGCTTCTGCCTCTCACTCTCCCTCTTTTCCTCTCTCTCTCTCAAATAAATAAATAAAATAAATAAAATATTTTAAAAAAAGAATTTACATAATTTCATAGTAAAAACCCCCAAAAAACATAATTTAAAAAATAGCCAAAGGACCTGAATAGACATTTTTCCAAAGAAATTATACAAAAGGCCAACAGGTACATGAAAAGATGTTTAACATCTTTAGTTACTAGGGAACTGCAAATTAAAATTATAATAAGATATTGCTTCACACCTGTTAGAAGGGACATCATAAAAAGACAAGAAATAAATGGGCACGGAGAGAAGGAAACCTTTATGCACTGTTCATAGGATTGTAATTGTAAATATTTTAATAGAAATTTAGGAAGAGAAATGCCAGAAACATCAATTCTGTTAACCTATAGTAGGGTGACCTGATCCATTCCTTTATTTTTATCTTCTGTGTTATACACAATACATGATAATGATAAAGAAAATTTAAAAATAATATTAAATCAATTATAGAAGTTACATTATCTTTCTAAAAATTTTAAGTCTTTACATTCTCACGACAACAAAAACTTACTTAACCTTTTAATATTACTTTTTGAAATTTAATGAGATATTTTCTTCTCATGGATCAAAATCTTTCATAATGTAATCTGAAAATGATGCTTCTAAGTCCGCATGCACTTGTAAGAAACACACTAATTTCAAGGATGCTACGTATAGTATGTATGTATAAAGGAAGAAAAATGAACAAAATATAGATACTATAAGAGAGAGACAATTTTGAATTCTCCTCAAATGTTTTTTTTTTTTTTTCTCCTAAATGTTTCTCCTAAAATGTTTTTGCCAATTTTAATTTCCAGGAAAATCATTTGTGATTAATTGAATGATCCTAAAGCATAGTACTTCATGTTCAATACTTGGATTAGTATAGAACTACAAGCATTTTTTTAAAGATTCATTTACTTTATGAGCAGGAGGGGCAGAGGGAGAGGGAGAGAGAATCTCAAGCAGACTCCATGCTGAGCACAGAGCCCCATGTGGGACTCAATCCCTATGACACTGAGATCACAACCTGAGCTGAACCCAGGAGTTGGACACTCAACCAGCTGCACACCCAGGCACCCCCAAGCATGCCTTTTAAAAAAAACATCTAAAGATACATTGTTTATAAGTAATTGGATATTCAAGCAAGGTTTAAAAATCTTAACTTGAGAAATAAAAACAATAATTTATATTCTTGCATTATTGTGATTATTACAATTACCTGAGTTTGATAAAATTCTCTCTTCTGTCTTCTCTTTAAGATACAGCTGGGCTCGGGGCGCCTGGGTGGCACAGTGGTTAAGCGTCTGCCTTCGGCTCAGGGCGTGATCCCGGCGTTATGGGATCGAGCCCCACATCAGGCTCCTCCGCTATGAGCCTGCTTCTTCCTCTCCCACTCCCCCTGCTTGTGTTCCCTCTCTCGCTGGCTGTCTCTCTCTCTCTGTCAAATAAATAAATAAAATCTTTTAAAAAAAGAAAAAGATACAGCTGGGCTCAAATTAAACCTGCAAAGTACAATTTTAGAGTTGTAGGTGGTGCAGTGTAGTAGATAAGGACACAGCCTGTGAAGCCGTAGTACCTGAGTTTATAGTTGATCTCTGTCACTTACTACGTATGGGACTTTAAATGACCACTCCAACAATGGGCAATTGTATTTTACATGCATTCCACATAATGTGGAGTTGGTTTATATCCCATTGTTATAGACCGCGCAAATTGAGGGTGCATAAGCTATAGAACCAAATGGCTGAAAACACCACCACCCCATTCCAAAGCCTTATTACCTAACTTGGCATCTCTAAGAGATAAAATGGAATTTTATCTTGTTTATTTTATCATTCTATGTTTTGGATGAAGAAACAGAACTTCCTTCAAATGATGAAGTGGGCACTGGGGGAAGAAATGGACAGGGACATATATAAAGGAAATTGGGATGTATGAAGTATCTGATTTCCGAGTACCACAGTGCAATCTTTTAGCTCATGTAGAGGAAGAAGCTGCCGTTTGAACTGGCATTTTGAAAAAGCACGGTTGTAAGAACCTTTTCATAAAATAGTCTTATTTTTGCCTTTTTAAAATTTACTCAGTAGGTATCAGATTTGCCCAGCTGATGAATGAAATCTTAGGTGCCTCTTATGAATTTTCCTGTTCATAAGCCAAAACATACCAATAATAGCAACAACAAAACACTACGGCTACTTTGCAAAACAATTACAATATTAAAATATTAAGAATTCCAAATCTGATTTAAAATGGACCCTCCTGCCCTCAGCCCAACCAGGCACGTTGTAGGGAAGAAACCTACTGCCAGGGAAGACTACGTGATTCGCTTCTTCTCTTTCTTTCTCTTGCACAGTGTTGCTCTTTCTGTTAATAGAAGATTCTGACCATTCTTGGGTTGGCATGTAGGAAGAAGGAGAGCAAACTGAGCCAATAAATGTCTTACCTGGTTGATACTGCTATGAACCGGGGGCACAGTTTTAGCATCAGTACTCACTGGACTTGGAGTGTTCATTTAAACTTTCTTGCTTCACTCGCTATTCCACCTCACTGGCAATATCTAATTTATAATTTCCTTGAGGAAGATGAGTACGTATCTATTCTGGCTGCCCACTCGTTACTGCACCAGCCCCTAGGAATCCAGGCGTGTATCTGCTTCTTTTTGTTATGATTTGTTCACACTTAACGGTGGTTCTGTTGGAGAGGTTCAAAAACAACACAGTCAGTTTTGAGTGTGTGTTACAGCCTACCTCCTGTCCAGGGGAAGACCTCACGCATTTTAGCTCTAACTGAAAATCCAGCTATTCCTAACTATACTAGTTTGTTCTTCTCTTACCATTTTGATTATTATTCATGAATTAGATACCAATTCACTTTGTCCTCTAAACCTCATTGTATTTTATTGAGCTCTTCAAGTGATCTCTATAAGAAACTTCTCTTTTGTGTGAAGATGAATCTTACCAGTGGGGAAGGATAAGGTTTCATAGCACCAATCTATTTAAAGAAATCTTCTTCAAAAATCCTCTTTATATGCCCTCATTCTTTTGTGTTATAGAAACAATTCAGGATTTTCGTGAAAATATGAGTAGTCACATTTTATAACTCTTGCAATATCCTACTGGCCGCATAATTCAACCCTATCCATTGTGAGAGCAGGGAGCCCGATGCGGGACTCTATCCCAGGACCCTGGGATCATGACCAGGGCCAAAGGCAGATGCTTAACCAACTGAGCCATCCAGGTGTCCCTGTCAGGATATTTTTCATTACTGATTCAATTCCTTTGCTGCACACTGGGAAGGGGCAGCCATTGGGAGCCATCTCAGAAGAAAGCTACTGCACTGTCCCTCAACCGCCAATGATTTATGTGCAAAATACGCTCCATATAACCATACTCGCCTTTTCCCAAGCCTTGAAAAGTCTCATCCCATAAAAGTTCTAGAATCTTATCATCCCCATTTGGTTTTCGGGATAGCCCTTCTAGTAGAATTCCTCTCAATCTTAAAACCTGTGAATTAAAGAGACAACTTCTCTGTCTTCCCCAGTATACATACAATATAAGCTAATGAAACAGTCCTAGGATACCATTACAGACATTTCCTTGTAAAGGGGTGTGAGTGGTGAGAGGCACACAGGAATTACAGCATCTTCACGTTTCTGAAATCCTGCCAGGCAAATGTTGAAATGTCCTCTTTTAGGACTCAGTCATATACATACCACGGACTAATTCTCCATGATTCTTGGCTTTGCTCTCTGGATTTCAGAATTCCAGATTTCACCGCGAGCCATCCTTCCTATTCTAGCAACATAGCCTATATTTGCACCTGAGTCATTTTCTCAACCTACTTTCTGTAAAGTTTAGATTTCTGAAGACCTCTTTTCAGTTTTCACTCTCTTTCAGTCAAAGCTGGCACAGTTCTTGCTAATGCAATTCTGTTAAAAATTTATTCATTTATTTTTCCTATTGATCTGGGGCAGTTTTTTACATATTCTGAGTACAAGCCTCATATTAGTTTACATGTTACAAATATCTTACTCCACTACATGATTTGCCTTTTTGATCATGTATATATTATATACTGATCATATATATGTATATATATAATACCTATGCAGTAGTATTCATAATTATATATAAGTATGTAGGTGTATTATACATATATATGCAGTAGTATTGCATATGTAGTTATATATGTGTATGTATATATACATATATGTGTATATATATATGTATATAAGTGATTGTGATTCACTCATTGTGATATATCACTTTTTAAGTTCTATTTAAGAATCTTTGATTGGAGGAGTTGATATTCTCCTATATAATCTGGAGACTTTATTGTGTTCCAAATCACTTTTTGATCGAAAATCCCCCTGAAGTGGATTAGAAGTCGCTAGTGTCTTTTTTCACAAATACACTCAAACCCCACAGACACATGCCATGTCCTTCCAAGGTTTCTCTCAGGAAGCTATTTTCAGCAGTGAAAGCGGTGTGAAGGTAGCCTTGAAGATTCTGTAGATAAGGAAGCTTCTGGCAGGGGGTAAGATCTCAATACCTCTATTCTCTATGAATTACACGTTTGAGGTCCCCTGGCTTTTCTGCATGGGAGTAGCTTTCCAAGTGCGTCCTCCCAAAAGTGACACTCGGCTGTGACTCCCGCTCTCCCTCCCAGCCATCCTCTGTGAAGTGTGGCTGTGAGCACTGGAGAGCCAGAGTTGCGGAGAAGTGGTCATAGATATAAATTCTGTTGTCTCCTTGCTAATTCTTAAGGGTCTTCTTTAGAAGTGGGTGCACATCATCTCTTGCTGTTAGCTATGGGTCCTAATTTCCACAGCAGAAGTTCTACTCTGCCTGGGGTTTCATGAGTAAAGACGTAGTTACCTAAGTAAAAGAAATTCCTTCTTTTCCCCATAAGCTCATTTATCTGTTGAATTTTAAATCAGATTACTATTGACGGCACATATAGAGTCTTGAAATATTCTTTTGTAGTAGTTATGTAAAAGAATAAACTAGCAAAATCAATATTTGCAGAAAAATAATGCATTGAACTTTTAAAGGAAAGTGATCCAAAATCATAAATAATCTGACTTTACTTCCAATAGAATTATCTACTATATTGCAGAAGCTGGAGTATAGAATGAATCTTCACAAATGGATAGACAGATTGAAAAAAGAAAAGGAAAGAATAACTTCCACTGGTGTAACTCTTATTAATGTTTCAGCTCTACATACCAAGTTAAGCATTTATTCTCTATTATGTAGTGTCTTCTATTCAAGATCATCCAGTGAATCTTTCCGTTATTAATTGCACATGGGATTTGTTTTTGTGCTATGATAGCTCTTCTGAAAATGAAGTTATAACACGGGCTATGTGAAAATTTACAAAGTGCTAATGAGCTTTCTTCAAACACCACAAATTATTTAAGTAACTTAATGCTGTTGTTATTTTTACAGTGTCAGAGGAGTTTTCACACTAATGTGAGGCAGCCACATAATTTATTTCTCTGTTTTCAAACTTTCATGTATAAATTGAAAACATAAGCATAATGTCAAAGAAAATGACGTTAATTTATTTCTTTCAAATGTTTATATGCTAAAAAGTTTTTTTTTAATTCCAAGGAAATATAATACATAATGATATGATTGATTTTGATCTTCAATAATCTAAGAGATTTTTTTTACCGCTTTGAGATAAGGCATGTATAACAGGATTTCACACATTTAACTAGAATTTCAATTTCTATTGATTTTAGTTTTATTCACTATACTAAAATTGATATAAATTTTAAAATGTACACATATGCATGTGTATGCATTTATATATGTATACATATGTATGCATATATGAAAATATTTATACTAAAAACCTCTCTGTGATGACTCTTCTCATTCCACCACACCTGAAAGTCAATTTGACCCTGCAAACATTGGAAAACTGTAACTTTTCGGTTTTCTTAAGAAAACCTGGGAGCTGAAAGCTACCTCTAATTGGCTGTTATGCACATGGCTAAGGGTCAGAGACAAAAGACTGGCAATCCCAAATAAGCAGAGACTGAGTCCTGGGCTCACTTGGATCTAGCACTATCTGGGGATTTTCAGATGTACTTATACTTATAGGAGATGTACTCGTAGTACTGTTCTAAACCTAACGCCTGGGGAAATGGGAAGTGCAAAGGAAGATAAGATCTCTTATATCATAGAGTGAAGACAACACCAGCTAAATATGCAAACCTAGACACACTTAAATTCCCAAGAAGGAAAGAACTGCAAATGGTTTAACACTGATCTTTTCAGTTACTGAATTTCTACGGTGATATTCTACTTCCATGGCAGTATATTTAATACTACTGAGAAGAAGCCCTGGGATTCAACTCCAGGTTTAGTGCTTACTAGCTGCAGGATCTTGAACCATTTATTTATAATCTCTAAACCTCAATTTCCTCATCTCTGTAATGGGTACACTAATAATGCATATTCATAAGGTGGTTTCTAGATTTAAATGAGTTAATAAAAGTTAAGTACTTAGCTGAGTGCCTGACAGAGATTTCAATTTCACAGTTTTGACAATTAGTTTATCACTTTTCTTCAGTGACATGATCTATACCCTAGACCAGATAAGTAATAATATCAATAATATACAATAACAGTGATCTTTTATTGATTTTATAATATGTGCTGAGAAACTCCCAGTACGTCATACAAGTTTAATCCTTTCAACAACTCTAGATAGAGATAAATAAAGTCTTATAACTAGCAAAAAACCTAACCCATGGCGAATGCTTTAAAGAGAGATCTGATCCTAAAAATTGTAGGTGTTAATGAATGTGCTTATTATTATTAAGAGCAAGTGCTAGGTTCTACCCCAACGTAATTGTTTTTACTTCTTTGAGTCTGCAGCTTCTGTATTTGTAAGTAATGAAAACCCAGATCAGGTTTGGAAACACTGTCACGCTAATTGGCTTCTGATCTTAAACCACATTCGCAAGCATATGCACTTTGTATAGTTTTGTTAGGGTTTTGGACATGTACCACAGACTAGCACTTTGCCCTGACATTGCTGCTCTGCAAACAGATGGCAAATTCCTTGCTGGTTTTCAACTAAGTGTACTTTTCTTCAGAAGCGTTTAAAGTAGTAAGCATCCAGAAATTGTGGACACAGACACATGTAATATAATGGAGGCAGGAAAATAAATTTTTGATAATTTATACTAAAGTTTAAGTAGTTCCTGGACTTATGACTTTTTTCTTTAAGGTTTTGACACTCACTGTCTTATTGCTTCTTCCAGTCAGGCTGGGTTTTAAGAACGGCAGCCATCATCTATGGTGGAATTTTCATCTGACTTAACCTAACTCTGGTTACATAGCTGCAAATTGGCTGAGGGAAAATTCACTTAAATATTGTATCTCAAACTTCAGAAGGAACATTTGTGTCTCCCTTAGCAGTACATTTCAAAATCAAAGGATATGTAGTGCTAACTTTGGAGGTTGGAATTTGGAAGTTCATACTTTATCTGATTTTAACCAAAAATTGTATATAAATTACGTGAATTTTAATTCAGTAACTAGGTAGGAATAGTAGGGGATAACAGGGAAATTAAGAATGCTGCCTCAATATCATGTGCTAACCAAATCTTTATATCTCCTACTAACCTTATCATTTTCTTTTCAATCATCCTTATTGATAAGAATGGATGATAAAATATTCATACCATGAGGGAGCTTCAAGTTTATCTAGTTCAGTACGTTTCTTTTACAGGTTCAAAACATAAAGACCAGGGAAATTAATAGAAGTTTCCAAAATGACACAGATAATGGAGGAAGAACTTAAACCTTGATCTTATTTAGGTTAAGTGCTTTTCTCACCACACACCAAATTGTCCTTATAAACTGTCTGAATGTAAACAAAATTACAGTACATTGTAATATGAAGGCCACCTCCTACTCTATTGCCTTCACAAGGACAATAAAACATAGAAACATTCTATTCTGGGCCTCTATTTATTAGAGATAATTGGGTTAAAAAAAAGTAACAGCCAATAATTCAGAAGGAGATAGAAATCGAGCATGTGCAAAACCAAATGAGAAAATATATTTGCTTACACCCCCCCCCCATACACACAATCACTAAATACATCCTTTCGTCTTGCAAGCACTATACAAATACACATTCAACTGCACTTGAAAAATCATGAAAGGGCTGCGAAAGAAGTTTTGGTGTAAGAATTACTAGACTATGTACATGACTAATATTTATTTAACATCCTTTAATGTTGAACCTTCTCAGTTCAAATAGGTTAAAAAATCTTTTATCATGGAGGATTTTGGCTCTGACCAAGATGGAAGGAAAAACAATACTCAATAGAGGCAAAGCTGTAATGCAGGCGTGGTTCAGGGCCCTCAGTTCTATGAGACCCTTCTCAAATTCTACCTTACGGTATTCCTGCTCCTCAAGTAACTATTTCTACCCTCAGGTAACTGTGAACTGTATCATTAGCATTACTCTATTGGTCACGTTGTGAAAAATTTTGGAGGAAGCTTAAATTTATTTTGAAGTGTTACGTACGTATACAAAGAATATAAAAATATTCTACCTCCAATATAACAAATAAAACTTAAAGTAAGTTAAATCTTCCCTATAAACTTTCACTGACTGTATTCCTCTTCAACACAGAGGTGTTTAAAAATTTTTTTTTAAAGATTTTATTTATTTATTCAACAGAGATAGAGACAGCCAGCAAGAGGGAACACAAGCAGGGGGAGTGGGAGAGGAAGAAGCAGGCTCATAGCAGAGGAGCCTGATGTGGGGCTCAATCCCATAACGCCAGGATCACGCCCTGAGCTGAAGGCAGACGCTTAACCGCTGTGCCACCCAGGCACCCCAGAGGTGTTTAAAATTTTGATTTTGTGTTGATTATCCCCTTGCATTTCTTTATATTTTCTTTCATCCATCTGCAAATAGAACTATTCATATCAACATAAATGAGTCTTAAAAATAATTTTTGCATAAAAATTTGGAAAGCTAGTTGAGAAAAAAACATGTATTATATAAAATGGTAATCCTATGAAGTTTCGCTGCTTTATATCTATAAATAAAACATTTTATATTTCTCTATATCTTTTCTAGTTTCTACTACATGTGGCTTGCTAAACAATACATCATATTTTATTTAATGAAAACTCTGCTTCCTGCTTGTACTCATTAATAGAGTCACTTGAACTCGATTCTATGACCTAGCAACAAAAAGCAACCTACCCAATTGCTGTTATAACTTTGGATTCCTCAGAAGGGACTAATATTGCTCCTTACCTGTCTCCTGATATCTAACATTGTGCCATAACATCTAAAAGCATTATCTACCAAGCAGTGCATTACTCCTGAAGGTTTTGGTACGTGTGTGTGCCCGTATGTGAGAATGTTGACGTCATTTACACCAGCTGTTCATTCTCTATTCTTTTTGCTGACATTTTTATCACCATCAGGCAGGAATATGTACTTTAAAAAAAAAAGATTTATTACTTATTTATTTGAGAGAGAGCTAAAGAGAGAGAATGGGGGAGGGGCAAAGGGAGAGGGAGAGAATCTCAAGCAGATTCCCCACTGAGAATGGAGGCCGATGTGGGAATCCCACGACCCTGAGATCATGACCTGAGCTGAAATCAAGAGCAGGGCGCTCAACCAACTGAGCCACCCGGGCTCCCCAGAATATGTTTAAGTCTTTTAAATCTTCATCATTTGGTGTCTCTGTTGTACAATGTAACATATAGTATTTTATCTGCTCACCAGTAGCATTTGCCCTGAGGATCTACTTTACCTAAGACGCACAACTCTGATATATATGAAATAAATATATTTCTCTTTAAATGAATCTTAGAAAGCTTTAGCACAAGATCTTCATAAGATATGAGAGACCATTTGAATATAACCTTATTAATCTGAGTCTCTGCCATTTCTTTTTCTCTGTTTTTGTCACAAAAAGCAATCATTGTATATTCCTGGGTTATAGAAGCATAGCTACCATAGAGAGTAAAATGAACAATTAAATTAATTGAGTATTCTATGCAATCCTGGGAAACAATAATAATTCAAAGAAGGAATAATACCACCAAATTGCTATTTCTAAAAACTCTGAAGAGATTTCCCGTTAGAATTAAATGATATAAAAACCAAAGTTACCCCTAACCCTTACAAAAACTTTGCTTGTCTTGTGAGAGAGCAGAAAACAATCACATCAGACACATACATTGAGGAAATGTAATGAAGAACAATGAAACTTAATTGAAATGCTCTTGGCCATTAGGGTCGAGCCCTTCAGTGGATTAGAGGCACATACTATTAGGCCTTGCTCTTACTATTGCTATTTAATGTCAGTTTAATGTAGGTGAGTGCACTGTGCTTCTGCTCCATTTAAATTAGTCAAAGTTATATTTTGAAATGTGTAAACACAGAGTCAACCTTAGGGAAATTTGCTAACAGTATTAAAAAAATCAAATTAATCAGTAAGAAAGTTCAAGTTTACTAGTAGTGATAGACACATTTTTAACATTTCTCATTACTATCCACATTTATGTTAAAACAAGACATGCACAACTGGGGTTTATTAATTTATTTTGAAAAATGATATATTTTAATGAGTGGTTTACTAAGAAAATAATTGCATTATATCAATAATCAGTTATTTCATGGAATAAATTGCATTTGCCTTCACCATGTTTGCATTTAAAATATTTCAAATCCTCATCATTTATCCTAAAATTATGCACATACACACACAGACACACTCACACACACACTCAACAGATAACACCTGTTTGTGTCTTTTTCCTTCACTTGAATCTTGTCTTTTTCCTCTTCTTTGACCTGAAGTAATATTTTTTCCTTTTGATAATTCATCCAGTCATTCTAATTGCAGGAATATCACAAATGTTTATTTGAACAAGTAGTTGGAAGTCACAAGTTCACACTCCCAGAGCCAGGTGGACAATGCGTTCTTTCACTGTATCTCTTCTTGGGATATGACCTTCACCTTCATAAGCAGTATTCAGCAGATATCTGAAGAAATGTAAAGTGACATACCTAAGTAATCAAATAGAGATGAAATGATAGAATGAATGTGCTATATGTAAAGAAAAAATAAAAAGGCAAATTTGAGCTAAAAGTAGAATTTCTAGAAATAGAAAGTATATTTACTTTATTCTAAAATTTTATTGGCAAAGAAAGAATTAGTATACCGGGTGATGTACTTGCAGACTCTGAAAATAATTTATCCCAGAAAGCAAAGAACAAAGGAGATCATGCAGATAAAATTAGAAAGCAAAGACATATGAAAAGAAAACATATGACATAAGAAATCATATGACATAAGAAAACAAATGTAATATACAGAAATGCAAACATAATACAGAGAAAAACATAAATGCAATGTTTATTCTTTAAAAAATTAAAATAAAGTCTGTCTTAATTGAGCAAGAAAAAGGAAGAGGCATGCATAGAGATAATAACAATAATACTACAGAGACAGCTGCATATGAAAATGGATATTTTAATGAAATATCAAGATTTCTGAATCACAAAACATCTGAATCCTTCTATAAATTCTAAATGAATTGGAATATTGAAAGACTCGTTGTGAAACTCACAAAGAAAATGAAAGATCCAGGTGATTGTTAAAGTCAAAGGTTACAAGATTTTTCTGGAACATACCTTTCCAAAGGTATCCAAAGTTTCTAAGATAATGTAAAGAGGAAATACTCTCCATCTCATTCAGTGGAGCCAGATTACCTTTATTCTGAAAAGAGACAGAAATATCCTCAGATAGAAATATTACAGTCAATTTTGACCTTAGCAAATCTCCCAAAATCTTTAACAAGTTATTCATGCTAAATTCTATCAATATTGGTCATAGTTATACAACATGAAAAGTTGATTTTATCCTAAGAATGTGAGAGGGTAGATGCACAAATCAAATCTATAAATAACATTTACTCTTTTAACAGAGCAAGGATATTAAAGGGCGCACATGACAGATTCAGAATAAGTATCATCAACATCTGATGTTTTCATAATTAAAAAAAAACTTATACAAATAGAAAATAATATGTACAGTGAGTCCAGTAGTACTTTGAAGATTTCCTACAGGGGTGCCTGGGTAGCACAGTCGGTTAAGTGCCTGACTCTTGGTTTTGTCTCAAGTCCTGATTTCGGGGTCTTGAGAGCCATTTCCGTGGGGGGCCCTGCACTCAGCATGGAATTTGCTTGAGATTCTCTCTTCTTTTCCCTCCGAGCTTCATGCCTATTCTCTCTGTCTCTCTCTCTTTCTCTAAAATAAAGAAATAAATCTTAAAAAAAATAAAAGATTGCTTACGAAATTTATTGTATAACATCAGTCTTGAAAAACTGGGAAATCTTAGGAAAATTCTTTTAAAATAGGAATGATATAAAGATTCTTACAATCACAGCTTATTTTTATCATTGTACTGGTATTACTAGTTAGCATAATAAACAAGGAGAATAAATTAATGGATAAAGATTAGAAAGGACATAAAAGGAATATAATTTTTCCAGAAAAATGTGATGAGCTGTGGTAGGAAAACTCAAAATGTACATTATTAGAAAAATAAGAGAGATTGGGAAGCTATCCAGCTATAAGATTCATAAAAGAACAATCAATTCTTCGTCAACACACATAAATTTTCCATCTGTTTCCCAACAGCCAGTGTCTTATATGCGACATATAAAAATTTACTTGGCTCTTGAAAATAATTTATGCCATCATTATAATTTTTGCTTTTATGAGCCGCTGGCTTAGTGAATTATATTATTTTAATATTTACTAATTGGATCTCTCAAAGACAGGGTTGTTTGTTTTTAATGATTCCACTTTAAAATTTTATATGCATTTTAAAAGAATAATTAGAGTACATAAATAAAGTCTTTGTTAGGTTTAGAACATAAAACAACTTCTGAACTATGATTTTTAAATAAAAATTACATGTTTATTTTTGATATGCTGTTTTGTGTTTTTAGCCCAAATCCTATTGTTATTGCTTCTGATTTAACAGGTTAGCCAGTTATTTATAGCAGGGACAGATTAGTTTTGAGGATATGAGAACTTCACACAAATTCTAATCATAGAAATGACAGATTAGATTCAAGCGCTTCTGAGAGTAAATATTTTTTTTAGAAAAAAAATTGTTTTAAGTTTCATTTTTGCTTTTGTTGCATATTAAATAATCTCTATTTTATTTATTTTTTCATTTAGTGAGGTAGAAAAGCGCATTTTCTAATGGTTGCCATGAGCTCTAGTCAATTTTCAGAGAGCTTATTTATTATGGGAAATCAAACATAAAGCAACAAGATATCTCAAAGAGTTAACAGCACATTACAGTAGGGATTCTGGGACACACAGTGTATGAATGTGATATCAAGCCAAGCAGATAGTCTGAACTAAAGATTCCATAGGTCACTAGTTTCTAGAAAAGTACTGCAGCCTTTATTGAAGAAGGTATACGGTTCTCATCTTTAAGACCTTGGGAACCTAGACAGGAGTGCTATCCTTGGGGTAAGATGATGGTTCTTGGTATAAATCAAGATGATATTAAAGCAGTCTAACCAGTGAGCTGTACAAAATAGGAAGGTTACGAAAGTATGAAGTAAAAAATACGTATAAGACACAATCCTGAGACTTATGTGGTATTATGCATTTTAGTCATGTAAATGAGTGAATGCAAATCAAATTCCCAATTACAAGAATAAATTCACCATGGGTGACTGGGGCTGGAGAAACAAGTAGAAGAGTTACTAATATAATTTTACCCAGTCATGGTCAGATGATCCAAAAATGAATTAATATTAGTTGTAAAAAAGATGAGGTTAAAGCTCAAATCTTTTGGTCATTATCTAAACTAGGGACAATATATACCTACTAAGGCAGTTGAGTTACTCAGGCTCTGGAAAGAAAGGGAGTTGAGGGGCTAAACTAGTGACATGTGGGGTTCTTTTCGTATTCTTTAATTAATGTCTCCATTTGCAAGCTTATAGGGAACAGTCAGCTCCCTTCACTGAAGATGTTTCTAAGTAATAAATAGAAGACTGTTAGCATGAATTCAGAAAAAAAAATTAAGGTGGACGTAGATATTTCTTTAATATACAACCATTGCATGCTAACCATATTCGTTTTAAAGCTCGTAAGATTGGATTGTTCTTAATATTATATCTATTTCCCCCTTAGTTTATGCTATGAGCTTTTTGTAGAAAGATGCTATTGGAAAACAAGTAAGCACTTAAACAAACATAAATCCATAATTGGATTTTGACACTTCCCAAAGACCATTTATTTTTAACAGTGTAGAAGGAATGTAGGAAAGGGCAGCTGTTTTAAATGCCATAAATCACTTAATGTCTGTAAGAAAATAATTCAGTTTAAGGTGCTAACATCTAAAAAAAAAATCATTTCAAGTTCATTTATACTTGAAGTGAGTAACAATGTTTACATTTATAAACTGTCACTATTTACTGCATTTTTCATGGTTTATGACATTCCACGACTATTAAAATTTATTTTACAAGCTCTGACATTCATAAAAATATAAATGTTTACAATCTAGACAAGTCAATCTGTGTAATAAAACTAGTCAACAACAAGAGTTCTTATTCATTTCTATTGAATGGAAAGTAAACACAGAAATAGAAATAGCAAAATGTGTCCTTTATGATTGAGAAAAGAGTTTAATAAAATGTAATGTCATAAAGAAAGTTTCTTAAATGGATTAGTGAAACTGGTTTTCCTATAATGTAATAAATGCCTTTTTTGGCTCACAGGAGGAAGTTAAATAATTTTCCTTGATAAACAAAGATGATATAATTTTTAAAAGAGTACTTCATGATAGCTTTCCTTAATTTAGTGTTGTCCCTTCTAAAAGGGGGACATATCTCCAGTACATTTTTCATTCTCAAAAGGGACTTAACAAGTTTTTACTGACAGGGTCATGCCAAATTCCTCTGCAATCTTTTTCAATTACCCAAAGTGAATCTACTGTTTCATATTATTTACAACTTCAATAACATAAATACCGTATTATTCATTAGTCATGTATGTTGTTCTGTGATTCAGTCTATTCATTGGTTTTATTTAATAAACTAAAATTTCCTTGAGGAGAAAAAAAAAGTCTTGTATTTGTTTTTTTCCGGTATTATTTCAATTTGAGAAAAGATAAAAATATAGTATATTATTTTAAATATTAGAATAAAGAAAAGTATACATATATGAGTAGATAGAAATATGAAAGTTGATAAAGGATAGCTTCCCACATATGCCATGTTACTGAAGTACGTGGCTCTTGATTTCCTGTATTATTGCAAAAAAAGAGAATTAAAACCTATCTCTAATGAAAACATTCAATGACTTTCTCCACTTTTAAAGAGAAATTATCTTCATAATTTTTGATCTTTTAGGAATATTTTATCCTTAACACACATGTTCCTTAAATAAAAGAAAATTAATTGATTTTCTAAATACATGTTCTGTAATTAAAAATGTATGTCTTAAAAATAATATAACCTAAATCAAACCACAGTGAATGTGAAGAGATTAATTATAAATTATTCAGATTTAAATTGTTTTTATGTTTGACAACTGCATCGCTATTTATTCTATAAGCCATTTATGCAAAAGTATATAATATCTATTAAATGCAACTCCATTTTTCTAAAGGGGCACTTGATTGGATTTAAAGAAAAGACATCAGTTTGATTTTTTAAAAAGTTAAACATGGTTTCGTATTTCCATTAATTTCAAAATACAATAATGCTATGTTTAAAAGTTCATTGAATCTTGTAAGAAAATCAATGAATAAGTCACCTTTTAATTACTTTCTTCAGAGGCAGTAAACTTCATTAACTATGAGGTTATGGTGTATGTAAAGCACTATAGATTCATTTCAATTTTTATGAAATGTTAAATAGGTACCCATAAAACTTTTATGGAATTTCAGCCATAGTCAATATTTACTTATCTCCCCATATAATGCAGCTCTATGGTAAATAAATTAGTTTGCTCAGTAATACTTGAATATAAACTGCCATTATACTGGAAATATTCATTGAGCATCTATTGGCTTTGACAATCCAACTCTTTATCTATTGGTCTATCTTTGAACAGCCAGTGTTAGTATTAAATTGAAAATATGTTTATCAAACTCTGTTATATACCAGAAATTATGTATCTGAGGCACTGAAGATAAGTTGGGGAATAAAAAAGACAATGTCATATCGGAGGCCAGATTTAGAGGCGAGACAAACACACACACACCTATACACTCATACACATCCAACCAAAAAGAAAATCAATAAAGAAGCTAAATTCAGATAATGCTAAGTACAATAATTGGGAAGTCAAGCGGTAGGTGTTATACATTCATGTGAGCAAGAAAAGCTCTTAGGATGACATTTGAGCTAACACATGAAAGACGAGAAGTCAGTCATGCAAAAAGGAAAGACGGAACAGTGAAGAGGGAACGCTAAGTGCAGGAGTTGTAAAGCAGAAACGCACACGCAAAAAAAAAAAAAAGAAAAAGAAAAAAGAGAAAGAGAAAGAAAGAAAGGAAGGAAGAAAGAAAAAAAGAAAAAGAAGGAAAAAGAAATGCGCATGCACATAGAGGAGGAACAGAAAGAAGAGAGTGGCTGGAGCATAAGGAGGGATAAGAGATGAGTTCAAACACCTGGGCATACAAGCTACAACTAAACTAATCTAAACGTGAACACAAATTTAAAGACCAGTTTTCACAGATTCATAGAGATACAAGGAAATGAACTGCCTCTCAAGTAGAAGTTAAGATCTCTCTTGTGCAGGATGTCAAGTGACTTGAACAAGCTCACATTAGTGGACAAATATACCCTGAAACATGTAATGTTTCCAAACCACAGATTTTTATTCCTCATTCAGGTATAGAAAGCAAAGCAGATCCAGGTTAGGGAAGTGCGCAGTTCAATACAGTAATTCTATAGTAAGATGTCAGAGACACTGCACCTTCAATACGACTCCTCCATATTTGCCCTCGGCAACAACTCCCAGTTGGGAGAGGGAAAGGAGTATGGAGGTTCATGAGGGGAAAATATTTCTTATGGGTTTGGTGTGGGAGAGGCATCGATCACATGGCCACGCCTAAGGGGGGGGAGCAGGAAAATATGATCTAGAAAGAAGTGGAAGTAATGATCTTCTTACTGAAGTGTAATCGACATACAATATTCTATTCGTTTCATAGTGATTTAATATTTTCATACTCATGATCCCCACAAGTCTAGTTATCATCTGTCAGCACACAAAGTTATTACATTAGTGACTATATATCCTATATAGTACATTACAACCCAGTGGCTTTTTTATTTTACAACCGTAAGTTTGTTCCTCTTCACCCCCTTCACCTATTTCACCCAACCTCTAACCGTCCCCTTTGGTAATCAACAGTTTGTTTCCTGTATCTATGAGTCTCTTTCCGCTTTGTCTTGTTTTTTGTTTCCACATATAAGTAAAATCAGAGTAAATTTAGCTTTCTGTGTCTGACTTAATTTAACTTAGCACCAATACCTTCTAGGTCCACCCATGTTGTTACAAATGGCAACATTTCATTCTTTTTTATGACTGAGGACTCTGCCACAGTGCTGTATTTCTAAATTTTGGGATCACACCTCTCTTGCATATCTCAGAGATATCTTCCTCATTATTTTGGGAGTAGGCAGGAGCTGTAGTATGCTTTAATAAATTAGATATAATCTGTTCTTAGTTGATGCTTATAATTTATAGTTATTTTTTAAAAGCACTATTTTAAATATTTCTTATCTGATAACTACATAAGTGCTATACTTTTGGTGATAAAAAGAATTACAGCCTCAGTAGAGAGATATGGTTATCTTTGTTTGGAAATTATAACAACATGCATCTTGAAATCTGAGTTATCAAGAAAAAATACTCATACACTGAAATGACTTCCCTGGAGTTTTGACGCTAACCTGATTAAATTTGCATGTACAAAAGAAATGTGTACTTAAAATAAAGCTTGACACAATCTTCAGCAACCACTTTGTACCACCTATGAGTCTAAATTGAACTAGCCATCAATTCTTGAAAAATTCTTGATTATATTTATTCATTGTCTGATTTTTAATGCATATGAATTAACCTTCCATCAGCATTGCAGAAAGTCAGTGCCCTAGGTTCTCATCTGAGAATACATTATTCAGTATTGTTCTTCAGTTCCAATAAATATACTGGATTAGAGAATTTATCTGTGTCAAATGGTTTGGATGATATCCAATCTAGCCACTCCTCTAGGAATTTTGTCTATCCCTAAAAGCCAGACCATGCAGACATAAGCTTAGTGAGCTTTATTTTAAATATTAAGCCCTTCGGTTCTCTAAAGAAGTGATACTATCTGGCCATTTGAAAGATGTGACTTCATTATCTTTATGAAGACTGTATGAAAAGGGAAAAACAAACAAAAAAACTCATTCTAGGCTCTTTAGATAGAGCCCCATGTGAAATTTTAAGTTTGTTTGTTTGTTTGTTTGTTTTCAGTAGAAGTATGCAAGATATAGCTTACTTCCGCCAAGGAACTAATGTTCTTTCCTCTCAGATGATGACAGTTCTGTAAGTGACCATGTTTCACCCTTTTCTCTGGACTGCTTCAAAGCTGAACAAGCAATTAGATACTCATTTATGGTCTGTGAGTGTGGTATATATCTTGTATATATCTTCCACTGATACTTTGTTTTGATTTTTGTTTCTCCCTTTTTTTTTTTTTTTAAGTATTGTTACTGTCACCTTTCTCAATGTCTTTTGGGAAAAGATGAATGAACATCTGTGTAAATAAAAATGATACATCTTCTAAAGATTCACTGAAGCATTTGTTAAAGGTTATTGTTGAGCTGGACTGCTCAGATTTCTCATCACTCCTCAGGCGTGGGCAAAAATACCGCCTACCTGGATGAACACTTAAATTCTTTGTTTCCATTCAAGTTTATTGAGGATTTACATGACATATACGAATTTCATCTCCATATGACTCTACATGGATAAAATGGACTTGAGCAATTTCCTGGAGTGGATCAGAAGGCCATCTCTAATTATAATTGCACTGTTTCATGTCTAGGATGTCCTATCTTTCATTAATGTGTAAAAGAATGTATATGAGCACACCCTTAGATTTAATCAGGAGATACATTCAACGATTTTTAATACATAAAAGGAATAGAGAAATGAGGAAAGCCAAGAAGGGCATTTGATTGTAGATCCAAAAAAGGAACCTGAACTACTTTAAAGCAAATTCTTTCAGCAGTAATAAAATTGCGGACCATTCCGACTTTATCTTTCTTAGGTCAGTATCCTGTCAAACTCTTAGAGCCAATGAAGTTCTGAAAAAGAGTCTAGAACTACTGAACGCTAGGATTTTCAAATACTTGCTCAGGAAACAAAGGATGGGTATTAGCATTAACATACAATCAGCTTGAAAATGGGTTAAATATAAGTAACTATATCTCTATAGCACTTGAAATTTTACAAGTTGCTTCTACATACAGCATCTCATTTGATTTCCAGGGAAAAGAAAACAATAATAAAAACAAATGAACAAGCAAAAAAACCATGAGGGAGAAGAAAGAAAAGTAGCTTTCTGATTTCATAGTTATGGAATTTGAAGGTCAGAGAAGTTTCATGATTAGTTAACTACACCATGCTAAGTTACAGTTCATAGATTGATTTCCTCACTCAAGTTTCATAATTCGGTTGCTAATTATTTTATGAATTCCATAATTTATCTGAACAAAGAACATGATTAAATTGCTCTGGTAATTTTAGTAAATAATAGTGTCAGAGTTGTGTTGCAATGTTTATTTTAGGTCAGATAAAAGACCATTTTTCTTCAAAGTCCCTATATTTTCACTGAAAGTTTCTAAATATCAATATTGGTAACAGTATAGTGCAAAGTAAACTTTGATCTTGGTTTTAAAAATTGTATTATCTAGTTTCATAGATTCCACACTTGGAAAGCTATGCTTTCAAATATTCCCTGATATCATTATATCTGGCTGCGGGAAGGGTGTACATAGTACTTCATGTATCCCTCACTCATCATGAAGCATGTCAAATGCAATGAGCAGCAGAGCATAGCTGGCTTGTGGAAACTTCTCTCTCCTTTCTCTGCTTCAGTGCTCCCTGTCTTGACCCAGGAAAGAAATAACAGTATTTTAACATCACGGTTAAACTATCAAACAATACAAGTTATATCACTAATAAGTTGAAGGAGAAAGAAAGCTATTGTTATTTTGTTTTAGAAATCCAGTTCATATATTTTAAATGAAGAAACAGTTTTAGCAATATTAATTCAAATGTTCAGTGCAAAACAAGTATTTCTTTAAATCAATCATTTAAAAAGTATCAGAGGCCCAAATTCTGTGCAATAAAAAGTTGATGTTTCTCAGCAAAATGCTTTTGTTGAGAATATAATCGAGGAGTGAAACATGAATAAGATATAGTCTTACATCTGCATCTACTATATTCCACTGAATTTGCGCTTAAGGTCTCTATATCCAATAAGGAACAGTGAATTTTTCCTTTGTACGGGGTGGCTCCTCTTGGGAAAATCTAAACAAAATCTCCTTCCAAACCAGAAGACCTTTCCACAAAGGTAGAAGAGAAGGAAAACAATTATTTATTATTAAACAGGCATTAAAGCAGAATGTTATATACATCAGAGGCAATGCAATAAGAGACTGCAAAGAGAGACAGAAGTCTCATCCTTCTGCATAGCCATGCTGACATGACCCATTACATTCTCAAGATAAACAATAACTAATCCTCAAGTAAGAGGTCTCGATAGCACCAATTGTCACAGGCAGTTCATCTTAGATTCACCTTGTCTTTGGCATGGCCATCCGTGTTTGTTAATTGGCTTAATTCAACGGGAAATAAACTTCTCACATCTCTATGACAGGAGATAGGTCTGCGTCTTGAAGGAAGGCTCCTACTAAGTTAGGCTCTTCCCCACCAGAGACTGACAGATGGGAGCATACCTTCCTTTAAGATTACATTTCAAAGAGATAGTTCTCACCTCCTTGAGGAAGACATTCTTGTAAAAGTTAGTAAGAGGCTATTTAGCTTTTAAAAAGATATTCCCACATTTCAAACAAAGAATTTACCAGTTTTCTAAAGTAAATGCTCTAAGGAAAGGGAGAAGTGTCTTCCCTCATTTTCAAGAGTGCGAATTCTTTAATTTTTTCATTGTATTTGCCTTTACATTCCACGCAGATTGTACACGGATTGGGAGATTGGGTTTTCAACATGTTTTTCTATTAAGTAATGCCATATGGTGAAAAGCTCATTGTTAGATCATGACAGGCTAGTTTTTTTTTGTTTTTGGAAACACATTATTTACTTTTGCTATTAACTACTATTTGTTATTAGAAACTACTAGTAGCACTAATAACTATTCAAAACTTGATGGGGTGATGGCGGGGGAAAGGAGGCGGTGTCAACAATATCAGTGATCTTATATTCAACAGGCAAATAGAAGCATCGCATGGACTCTGCTCTTTTAGTATGAAATTATATGCTTTCCTCTGAGACTGTTTCTTAAAGACCATATTTTAGCCTATTATGTTATCTAGAGGATTTGATTTCCTTATTATCTTTTGCCACCTTGCAGTTTGTTTATATATGTATGTATGGATATGCATTCAGCAATCATAAATGAAATTCCATGCCTGTTCATTCATTTTCCAGAAAGGAGGAGGAGGTCTTGCCCTGAGTTGAAGTATTAAGCCCAAAATTTATAGTTATTCACATTATTTTTAAGGTGATTATTTACTTGCTTTAAATTTCTAAGTTCCTTTTGAAAGGTTAAGTCTCCTGTGACATAAATTTGCTATATCATAACTAACGTGAACAAATCATGTACTAAAAAGTTTAGATTTTAATGAAACCTGTAAAAATAGGACATCTGTTTAAGAAGACCTATACCAGTTGTACTTTAAGATACTCCAATTTCTTCATTTATATGTGTATGTGTGTGCTTAACATTTATGTGTGTGTACGTACATATATATGCAAAACTCATGTGTGTGTTTACAGTAAAATTAATGTCTCCATGGTAACCCCAGCTATTTCAGTATGGCACTGCCTTGCCTCCTATTTAAGACTTTTACTTTTCCCTATTGTTGCCATATCCTTGCATCTTTGAATCAGTTACTGATGTTGATGAAATTTTTAATTTCTAATTTTATATTTCACACAACACTGCAGTAAAATCAGATAATTTATAGCCACACTGCCTTAGTTTGAGTCCTAGCTACAATAATTAGTTGGTTGAATTACCTTGAACAAGTTAAACTCTTTACCGCTCAGCTTCCTCATATCTAAAATGAGTATAAGAGTAGCAACTTCCTCATTGGTAGCTGGGAGGGCTGAATGAGTCAATATAAAAAAGGGGGCAGTGGTGCCCTGAGTTGGAAGTTATTGGATTTGTGTTCTAGTTTCCACTTTGCGGGTAACTCCTAGATCCTAACCTCTATGTCTGAAGTTCTTTCCTTTCTTTAAAGCAACAGAAACAAAACAAAATCCAAAACTCTGGTAATTCCATGGTCTTTAATTCTAATTGGCCATGAGTTAGAATCCTTTTTCCTTTGGCTGAAAAACAACATGGAACAATATGGCGTAACATGGTTGACCTACCTTACAAATTGCAGTTTTCCTGTCAGCATAGAGATAAAGTAACAGAAGATTACACTAAGACATCCAATTATCATTTCATGTAGTCTGGATTTCAAAAGGTACTTTTAAAACATTTTTAACTACAGAACACTTTATTCATATGAATGCTTATTCAGACCCCTCAAATTTAGGAAGCCCATGTACCACTCTTATTATGCCTCATATATGAGTATACAGAGGTTGCCTTTCATGAAGTTCTGGTTCCATTGTTCTAGCAGAATTTAGCTTAAAATGTGTGTTCTGGATCAAGTGAAAGGATGACTAAATATTCACCAATCTAATCTCTTTTTGATATTTGCAGCTACCAAAAAATAGCGATAGCTTTTATAGTTATTTGAAGTAACATCAGTATTGTTAATTGGAATTACAAAATTCAGGAAATGCAAGGGGGCATCAAACAATCAGTAATGTCATGTTTTGTTGGAATGCTGCAAAAAACAGAGGAAGTGTACTATAGAGTAACATTTCAGAATTTTAAAACTAGATCTCTACCAGTAGTATGTTTTAGGATGGTAAACAAACGAATTCAACTCCCTCAATTCAAAAACATTTGTTTTAAATGAGAGTCCCTGCCTCCTCTCAGACCTTAGCAGGGAATATTTCCAATTTAGTTTACCTAGCTCTAAAACCATCTTATTTTATAAAAAGCAAGATGCATACAGACAGGCTCAGATTCATGGATTTACATAGTTGCAATTATTTTTCTGTGTTAAGTTTAGTGTTTAGGGGATCTCTGTTGGGTCCTGCTAATCTATCAGCTCAGCAAACTATAACCTTTCTCTTACTCTCTTCTTTTCCTTCTGGATAAGGAAAGTTTATGAAGTTTATATATAAAGTACAATCACTTTATAAGTACAAAATGGTTCATAAAAATGTGGTTTGATCTAATATGAACTTTTAAAAATATAACAAGTTCAAAGTTATTCCTTAACTAAAGATAAACACGAAAACCATATGATGTTTTTCTCATAAACCAAAATCAGTAAAAGTCATATTGACAATTTGGTAGCAGCAACAGTCAGATAAAATACCCACGTAACAACCAGAGATGTCATATTCATTTTACATTCAAGTGACATTACCCTTTCGTCAGAAGAGAGTGTCTCTGATATCTTTTGAATCTGAAAATAATGGCTAACCACCAGATAGATTAAGCATATATATAGGATGGCAGGCGATGACTGAATTTCACACACTGGATGTTTTCAGTCACACTATACACATGAGTGATTTTGCATTACATCATGTACATAGGTTGTAACTGTAATTTTCTACTACAAAACGCATAGGTATATACTGAATTCTCTTGTTCCTTGTATCAGGGGTGGATCTAGAAAAATTCTTGATATTAATGTTATCTTTTTATAATCCTTCACATTGTGAAATAACATATTACATGACAGTAATAGCACAAAGAAGGGTTGATCCAGAAAACAAAGTGGTCATGGCTTTATTATAGTCTTTCAGGTCAAGCTCACCTTCCCTTAAGCCATTGCTCAGTGCTCAGTGAACTGATTTAATAAATGCTATCACCCTCTCTTTCAAATCTTGAAGAATATGTATTGGACAGCATCTTCAAGGGTGAATGTAGTATAATAGATTTTAAAGTCTCCCCTGAACTCAAGAAACAGAGTTCTTCATTTGTCTTTCATGCCCTGACTCTCAAGACTTCCATGGAACACATTAAGTGTGTGTGTGTGTGTGTGTGTGTGTGTGTGTGTGTGTGTGTGTTGAGATGGGGTTAAGTATCATATGAAACAATTTGGTAAGGCAAAATGATGAGTCCATCAGTCCACTGGTTTAACAGTGTGTGTTTTATTGTCTTGGTTTGAAAAAAAAAATCTACATATCTGTTAAATCCTGTGATAAAGTCAAATTAAAGATGCAACATGAAGTAAAATATAATTCAGTAAACCTTTTGCTTGTTACCATTCATTGACTATTCAGTTTAAACTATTGTCTAAATCTTATGTGGAGCATCTTTTTAGAATATTAGCATTTATTCCCTTTGTCCTTTTTTGTTTTAGCTGTGTCAGTATGTTAAGATCCAATGATCTGGGGATAATTTATTTATTTATTTTTTATTTCTGAACAAATAAGATTTGGAGGGTGAATTGCCATGTCAGGGGCATAGAACATTGACTTGCCTAGAATTTTTTGGCCAGGTGTCCATTCAGAGTACATAATCGGTAAGCCAGGTAAATATGGAAGGAAATCCAGCAGGCTGAAAAGAGATTGCATCCCCTCTTGCTCTAAGCCTAAGGTCAATATCACATACCACCAAACAAAAGATCCTTTATCCCTCATAGAACTTGTACAGGAACTTTCTTGACTTGGGATTTTCAGAGGTGTATTCTATATAACAACTTGGAAGTAAAAAAATAAAGAATTTAGAAAAACACAAAGCACAAAACTACAAAACTTGGAGATAATAATACTCAAACCACTATTTAGCTTTTAGAACAGTGCTAAATACTGCAGATTTGCACAAATACGTATTGCAATGTGAAATATCCTGGTGACCAAAAAAGGAGACCATTGGCAGTTGGGACCCTAGAACACTCTTTCTTTTCTCCCCGGTATCTGTGTGATTGTGGGCAAAGTACTTAGCTTATTTGGGTCTCAATTATATGATATATGATATATATATATATATATATATATATATATATATATATATATATTTTAAAACTTAAAAAAAATTAAAGAATATAATCCTAGATGTAAAATATTTCTAAGGACAACCTAAACAATAGTTTTTTAAAATAACTAATACCACAAAATTATATTTATAGACTTCAAAAATCAATCAGACTTCTGTTAAATATTAAATATTCAACTATTGTTTGTGTGCAGTAGTGAAAAACAGTTAATGCTTTTAAATTATCATTTGTCCATCCAAAATCACAATTAAATACTTAAATATCCATAATTTCAGTTATAAGAATGCAGTAAACTTTTCTTCAAAGAATATGCATGTTATTCAAAAATATCTTACTATTTAAAACTCAGTCTTGTTCAAAGTCAGAGAAAAAAAATGTTTGGCTCAAGGTAAATGATAGTGCCAGAGCACACACAGTAATTGAGGGGAAATAAAAAAAAAGAATGATGCCTCTAATCTCTGGAAGTGTTGAAATCAGTAAGTCACATTCTATTTTCTGATACGTGAAGTTCAGTTTGTAAAATAAAATTTGGATTATTATTATTTGCATTCCTAAGAGAGGGACCATCCTTTTCTTTCAACATCATGTCCCATGGTTTTTATAATTGTCTTTTAGACAGAAGTTGAGCATTGATGCAGCAATTGTGTCCTCCTCGAAAATTGCTTTGCACAGCCTAGAAAGAGATCTAATTTCAGAAGTAGGGAAGTAATAATGGAAGCTTATCAGATCAAATGTGACAAAGTCCAGTGTTTTTAATGACAACCTTATTTAATATGCTTTACGGTTCCTAGAAATTATAGCTTTCTCCCCTTAATCTTTGGCAGAGTCAAAAGTAATCTCTTATTTGTTCCTCTTGAAAAATGGTAACAGACATTGGCACTCTTCTCAATCTTTGAGATGTTTAATTTAATCTTATTCAATATTATAACTTTCTTCAGTCTTTATAACATTAGATGTGGTTAAAATAAGCCATGTAGATACTGAGGAATACATTTTTAGAAGGATCTATAAAAATATGCATATATATTTTACTCACCTATGCATACTTATTAATATTAAACATACATAAAAAGAAAGCTAATAACATAAAATGATGAAGAAGAAAGCATATTAACTATGAAAGGTAATTGAATTACTACAATTTAGTATGCAGTTTGAGTTTCCTGAAACTGAAAGTAAGAAATCAGGCAGATCAATTACACAGCTTATTACCAGAAAGAAGCATTCCAATTATCCATGAAAGAATATGGTCCTTAAATGTTTATGGCCCTTAAAATTCCTTTGTACAAATATTTTCATGCATATAACTTTAAAACTTTCCATTGATAAATACATCAATGACGTATAATCATATGTGCCATTTTTTTTAGTCTCTCTTTTTCTTTTTTTTTTTCAAGTTTGTCTAACTAGCCTCCTCTCCTCCTCCCCACAATCCCTACTATCAGTTAACCTGTGTTAGTTACCTAAAATACATTCTTGTGTATTTCCTTAATTTGCAAGCATTACCTTTATATGAAAGTATAGAAAGATTTAAGAGCAATATTAACTATACAAAAATTGGTATAAAACTACCATAATTTCATTAATTATGGAAAGCCCTCTAAATCAACTGGTGTAGATCTATCTTCGTTTTGTTTTTTTTGGAGGGGAGGGCAGAGGAAGAGGGAAAGAGAGGTTCTCAAGCAGGCTCCACTCCCAGCACAGACGCTGACACAGGCTCGATCTCACAACCCCGAGATTACAACCTGAGCCAAAATCAAGAGTCAGATGCTTAACTGAATGAGCCATCCAGACAGCCCAAATCTATCTTTGTTTTAAATAAGTAAATAACATTGCCTAGTGTGGTTTTGCTATAGTTTTGTTTCTTTATTGTCTCACAATGTATCCTCAGAATATATATATATATATATATATATACACACATATAATGTATATACATCATCAGTATTATATATATAATGTATATAATAATATAAATATGATAATATAAATATAATAATATATTATATTATATAAATTATACATTTATATAATACAAAAATATAAAATATAAAAATATATTTATGTAATATATAATATATGTAATAATGTAAATATATAATATTGATGACGTATATACATTATATATTACACATTATATATTAAAATACTTGTTAATGTATTTATTCATATAGAGATGCTTTACCTCCTTGGAAGTGATATCAGGTGTTTAATTGCTGGATCAAGGAGTATATGCACTTTAACATTAATTTTAAAAGTTCTTGGACAGTTTTCTAACTCGCTGTCATAGTTCGTGTCCATGAACACTCCTCTGAGCACCACAGATATTCTGGCTGTATTCTGGCCTGAAATGCCACTGGTTTTGTTTTGAATTTTTCTATTTATTAAATGACTAATCCATTTACTTCTAAACTCACATCAACTTGGTCATGCAATCTCTTTCACACATTTTGCGTTTTTTTGTTACCTTTGCATTGTTTCTTTTGTTCTTCTGCTGACTTCCCCTGCGCAGCGGCCATGTTGACTCACCGGCAGAGGTTTTATTGCTTATTCTTACAATTCCTGCACACTGTGCTTTCAAAAGGTATGTTTGCCAGGTGCTCTATAATCTCACATACCTGTAGTGCCCTTCGAATTTAAGATCATTTTATAAAATTCCAAAAACAACAACCAACAGGGTGCTAATTTAGAAGTAATACTTCGGTACTGGGGTTTATTGAAGAGATACTAAAGAGTATCTGCAGAAACATTTTTACCACAAATGCATAAACAACATTCAGATATCTGTGTCTTATGTTAAAACACTCTTAATTCATAATCATTATTTGCTTAAAGTTGATATATTACTGATACACAACCGTTAGGTAAAACATTATGAGTAGTGAATATAGATGATTTCAGAATATGTTTCCAATCATCATTTAAGTGAAATTTAGATAGAATTGATAGTCGGATAATTCAAGATTATGCTATCTGACAGAGGTTGGTATGCTAGAATTTCCTTTAACAGACAAAGGATAGACTCATATTTAAAACAAGAATATTAAATAGTATAATTGAAATTCTATTATGAAAGTTTTGAATCCTTGTCTGTTTTTTTTCCCCACAAAGAAGTGGATATTTTAAAGTTTAGTCAGAGAAGAGTGATATAGCAGAGAATACAAAAGGCAAAATTATGCATAAAAAGCCTTAGACTTATTAATGGTTTCTGGAATATGTAAACGTACTTCATTAAAGAATGATACTTAGACATTGGGCATGTTTTCTAGTTTTGTGTGGTGTGGTGGGGGGAGGCTACTGCTACATTCCCTCATTTTTCACTTCTGCTCCCTTCACCCTCTTAATTCATTCTCTACTGCTTTATTCTCATTTCTTCACTATCCCCAAAGCCAGCAAGATAATTGAGGCATTGTTCAAGTTAAAAGACCTATATGTTCATATAATCATGTAACTTTAATTATAATGTTTTGGCTGTTTTCTTTTCTATTATTTATGGCTTAAAACTTTTTATAACAAGCACACATAATTTTTAGTGCATTTAAACTATATTCTAAAAAGAGTTTAGCCCTTAGAAAAATATTAGGTGGGATAAACAGACCAAAATACTTAAATTAATTGTTTGAAACTTTGATATCAACAAGTCCTTTCTTCAAAGACTTTGCAATCAGAAAGAGAGTCATGATGCTATGTTTGAGAAATAAGTATTCACTATAATCTAACAGCATTCTATTGAACTGGTATTGCTTTTCTGTGATTGACAGTTTATTCCCTATTGCATAAACACGCCTAGACTCCACAGCTTCTTCCGACTTCTCCTGGCCTCCTGTGACTCCTTTACCACCCTTAGATTAGTTTAGCCCAAGGTCTGTCCTTGGCCTTCTCTTTCCATGCTTATATTTTTTAGCTCACCTGACAATTACTTCAAATCCTACCAAATACCACTTGCATGCTAATGACTACTTAAGATGCTATTATTGTCTCCGCTTTCTACACGCCTGTATTCCCACATCACTCATACATCGTGTACACCTCTATCAGAATGATTTTCTTCTAACATAAATGTGATTATATCACTCCCTTGCTTGACACTATTTCATGGCCTGTCTACATTCTCATTCAGGGATTGGCCAACTGTGGACTGTGGGCCAAATTCAGGTTCCACCTGTTTTTGTAAACTTTTATTGAAATACTGTCACACCCATATATTTTTGATATCGTATATAGCTGCTTTAGCTCTTACAATGGCAAAGTTGCATAGGTGTAACAGAGACTGGTATACAAAGGTTCAACATCTAGACTCTAACAAAACTTTATGATCCTGCTTGAAATACTAAATACCAAATTCTCTGCCGTGTATCTCTGAGTTTTTTTAATACCTTATTCAATAGCTATGAGTATACACACGGATGTAAATGTATTTCAGCATATCAATATAAGTATAGGGGTGCCTGTGTGGCTCAGCTGGTTAAGCCGCTGACTTGATTTTGGCTCAGGTCATGATCTCAGGGTCATGAGATCGAGCCCTGCATCAGGCTCCCCACTTAGCCCGGAATCTGCTTGGGATTCTCTCTCTGCCTTTCCCTCTGTACCTCCCCTTCTCTCTCTCTCTCTCTCTCTCTCTCTCAAAGAAATAGACAAAATATTTTAAAATATCAGTATATACAATGATACAAAGTTATATAACTTTATACATATAATACACATAGATGTGTAACTTTACAATTCAACAAGTGAAAAAACTTTCGGTCAACTATTATTATGATTCTCTTTTGCCTGAAATACACATCACACTTTTTCACTCTACAACTCCAACCTTCCACTTCTTGATTACTTAAAATATTATAAGAATGGAATCAATTTTTTACCTTGCCTGTGACATCTAATCCCAAGGTAAACGAATTCCTGTTTGCCCTGTGCCCTCTTTGCCTCTCTATGCCCTGTACATGTTATTTATCACATTTAAAGGGTTCTCCCTTCATTTGTTCACATGTGGTCTCTATCACTCTCCCCACTATTCTGCACAGAATCAGGACGTATATTTTATTCTTTGTTTTATGTCCCATATGTAATTCAGCACATTTCATACAGTTAGCACTCAGCGAATGTGAGTGGTGTGCATGCATACATGAATGAATAATAATAACTATGTATCTTTATATAGTTAAAAAAAAATCTTTATTTGAAGGGAAAAGGCAATCTGCATGCATGTTACTGGGAAATTGTTATTCCTTATTTTACTTTGTCCATATAAATTTTTATTTTGTCAAAGTTAAAAACAACAACAACAACAAAAAGTCCTGAGTCAATTTATTTTTCAGATTCCATTGGATTCTATACTATATTCTGCTTATCTTCGGTACTGTTTCCTTTTTTTTTTTTTTTTCCCTTCTTAGTAGGTTATATTGACTTATTGGAATACGACTCTACTCACCTAATTCCTTTTTTAAGTAATATATTTTCTTCCTTTTTGGAATTGATTTCTATCAATTTTTTTTTGGACAACTTTCATTCCAAAAACTAACTTCATTCAAGTATAATTATAGCCCTGGCACTCTTGTTTCTCAGAGAACATATTACTGAATTTGCTGCTGAAAACAAATAAACAACAAATCTGTGGAAATTATGGAGTTGTAGAACAATGCTTTAGTATTTCACAATTGATTTTGTTTCCACTGTACGTGTCTCTGTAGGAAATAGAGAAAGATGCCCTATTACGTTCTCTCAGTTAATAACTTTTTCTTCCCCATGTTGTTAGCTAGATATTTCTTTCTTTCATGATAGAGTGAGAAAAGATAGCTTGAGGATGGAAGTAAAGATATTGTTTAAAACAATACAATTTTAATGGAATATTGTATAGGCAAAAGGATGAGATCATATAACTGCTCTGGTTCCTGCTACTTTTATTATGTATTTGAATTAAACAGTAGGATTTTCTTCATCCCATATTAAGAAAACCTTGGGTAAAAGCAAATTTGTTATTTTAATTAACAGTATCTTGTTTTGCAGTGTGGAGGTCCCTTAAAAAGTTAAAAATTGAGCTACCCTATGACCCAGCCATTGCACTACTGGGTGTTTACCCCAAAGATACAGACATAGTAAAGAGAAGGGCCATATGCACCCCAATGTTCATAGCAGCAATGTCCACAATAGCTAAATCGTGGAAGGAGCCGAGATGCCCTTCAACAGATGACTGGATTAAGAAGTTGTGGTCCATATATACAATGGAATATTACTCAGCTATCAGAAAGAACGAGTTCTCAACATTTGCTACAACATGAACGGCACTGGAGGAGATAATGCTAAGTGAAATAAGTCAAGCAGAGAAAGACAACTATCATATGATTTCTCTCATCTATGGAACATAAGAACTAGGAAGATCTGTAGGGGAAGAAAGGGATAAAGAAAGGGGGGGTAATCAGAAGGGGGAATGAAACATGAGAGACTATGGACTATGAGAAACAAACTGAGGGCCTCAGAGGGGAGGGGGGTGGGGGAATGGGATAGACCAGTGATGGGTAGTAAGGAGGGCACATATTGCATGGTGCACTGGGTGTTATACACAACTAATGAATCATCAAGCCTTACATTGGAAACCGGGGATGTACTGTATGGTGACTAACATAACATAATAAAAAATCATTAAAAAAAAAAAACCAGTATCTTGTTTTGGAAGGGAGAAAGTAACACTTATTATATTTACCAAACTTCCATATGTCTATTATAGGTAGGTAGATAGACATACATATATTATCTCATCAAAATATTTTATCTCCCATCTTATATTCAGGATTACATCTAAAAAATCAGAAACCAAATTCAAGAGAATTAGCTTAAGGAGCAAAAATGAAATATATATATGGTAAAATAGAACTTGGAGGAACCCGCACAGATTATCCTGAAGTTTACATCATACCTGAACACATGCATGTACACACACCCAGACACACGTTTTCAGCGAAGTGTTTAAGACAGGTGTGCATTTAACAGCAATTCATTTAGAAAGGAAGCTAGAAAATACAAGCCTACCCATGAGCTTGGTATCTTTCAGTATGTTATGCCGGGTATCAAGAACAGCAAAAAAGACAGTGTGGCTCTTGTCAGTGGAATGAGAAAAGAAAAATATAAAAGAAGATAAGGTGAAAATGAAGTAGGTGAATGTCTCCCTATTCCTTGACTTTATACCTGTGAGACTGTATTTGTACTTCTGACCTCCAGAATCATAAGATAATAAATTTATGTTGTTTTAAGACAAAAAAATAAAAATAAAAAAAGAAGGTAAGGGAGGTGGTTGGGGGCAAAAAGGGAACAAAATTCTAAGATCATTGAATGTCCCTTTGCAGATACCCCCGATCTGTTGCAGGTTCACATAACTAACATATTTTAGTCCTAGCTTCCATTTCCACTAGTGCAAGTGTGTGTGTGTGTGTGTGCGCGCGTGCACACACATGTGAGATCCATGGGTTTTCTTTCAACCAAGAGGGAAACTGATCAGTATATTGTCAGCTACTGCAGTCTATAAGAAATATTCTTTCTGTTGTCTCACCTTGTTGGTATTGGGCAGTGGCCAGCCCAGCAACTGCTCTACCTTCCCTAGATCCTCATTCAATTTCTCTTGATTCTGGTGTGTGTCTTGAGCCAGGTGTGTATGTGTGTGCACGTGTGTGCATGCATGTGTGCACATGTTTGTATAGCTCTGTGATGAAGAGCCACCAAAGTGCTGGATGAAAAGCCTGAATATTTTGAACATCAAGATTTCACAAAATAATTAATACATTTAATATGAATTTCATTGTTAAAATAATTATGAGATAATAGCAAAATAAATCCACATTTGTAATAAATAATAAATCTACAAAAATAAAGAAAATAATTTTTAGGGAAAATCACTTTTTTAAGATTTATTTGTTTATTTTTGAGAAAGAAAGAGGAAGAGAGAAACAGGGAGCATGAGCTGGCGGGGAGGGGAGAGGGAGAGTGAGAGAAAACCTCAAGCAGACTCCCTGTTGAGCAAGGAGCCAGACTCAGGCTTGATCTCTAGACCCTGAGATTATGACCTGAGCCGAAGTCAAGAGTTGGTCGCTTAACAAACTGAGCCACCCAGGCGCCCCAAAAAAGTTTTTATCAACCCAAGTAAACTTATACCAGGACTAAGTTTGAAATGATCCTTGTTAGTATAAAAGTAATTGGAGAATAGAGAAAGGTAAACACCGATGGCCCACTACATGTTGATGACATCTTGGGTGAATTCAAAGCACTGTTGGTAAATTAAACAGCAAAAGATAATTTTGGAAATATTGGCAAATGGGTACATTTCTCTTTTATATACAGTAAATTTAATTTTGAAAAGCATTTGACGGATAATCAATGCTTAAGTTGTCTAAATGCTACTTCAGTGAATACATGTGTGTATGTATGTATATATTTTTGTACACACACAGATACTGTATATGAGTTATTAATATAGTGAATTATGAATATACATATAGATGCCAAAGATACATATATACACAGAAGTGAAAGGTAAAATGAATATATGTATATTCATATGCATCATATATTTAAGATATACATATACATGCTTGTCAAAGTAATCGATGGGCATTTTAAAAAATTAGAAACAACACACGCAAAAACATAAAATTTTAATACACATTTCTGCTTATAAAATAACACAGTTAAGTACTTAGGAGGTATAGTTTTCTACATTCTGCTTATCTATTTATCCATCCATCCATCCATCCATTCATCCATCCATCCTTGTGTCTATTTATTTATATCTATTTAATCTATCTACCTACCTATTATCTATCATTCTATACATTCATCTATCAATTTAAATGTTTTTCTGCATTATAATTGCATAAGCAAAAAATCATGAATGACAAAGAATTTTGATTCATTGCCTATTCATTACCTATTCCTCCTTTTATTTTATTTATGTAAATATTTCTTTTTTTTTTTTTTTTTTTTTTTTTTTTAAAGATTTTATTTATTTGAGAGAGAGAGAGACAGCCAGCGAGAGAGGGAGCACAAGCAGGGGGAGTGGGAGAGGAAGAAGCAGGCTCATAGCGGAGGAGCCTGATGTGGGGCTCGATCCCATAACGCCGGGATCACGCCCTGAGCCGAAGGCAGACGCTCAGTGACTGAGCCACCCAGGCGCCCCTATGTAAATATTTCTTATTTCATTAACCAGGTATATGAAAAATTAAAAATGGAGTTATAAGTAAAAGGTAAACATTTAGCTGTTTTTAATTAAATTTTTTCACAAATGATAGATATATTCACAATAATCATTCAATAGTTAGAAATTTTATCTTAAAATATACTCTATCTCTCATATTTATGACTATTAGTTAACAAAATATCTATTCTGAATTACTAAAGTAATTTTCTAAAAACATCCTAATACATGTCATAGCTATCTCAAGCCCTAAAGAGAAATGTTTTCTTTTATTTGAGCAAGACTACAATAATTCTTTTATTTGAGCAAGACTACAATATACAATGTTTCTCTTGAACCAGATACAGTGGAAATAAAATTCCACCTTGGGATTTTTCCTAGTTTATCATTGATATAAACTAATTTTCAGCTCTTCTACTAATAGTGCTATGGATTTGTCTACAATGAAAAATTTCTTATAATGTCACATGAATCATTAAAATTATGAGCATTAAAACTTTACTTCATAATTCATACACGTGGTAATATTATAGACAAGCACACTGTCTATAATAGTGTTTAATAAAGACATCATGCCCACCTTGCCCATAACCTATGTAGTCGTGACACAACTACCAATTATTTGGTAAGTTATAAGTCTTGCTTAGTACCTAAATAAAGGAAAAATAAATTTACCAAATAAAGAAAATGTACCTATTTTGGATCAGGTAAAGACAAATTAACCTAATATTCTAATTTACTCCAATGGTTAGTACACGTCAAAAATTTTATCCTATCTGTCTCAGAATGTATTACATTTTGTATATGATTTTTATGCAAAATTCCATATTCTCCTTTGTAAAGAATGGGAAAACTCTTGCTCTTTACATGCACTATGAAATATGTATGAAATACGCATAACTTCCTTTTATGAGTGTAAAATATCTTTGCCTTTTATTACATAACAGAAAAACTCTGAAAAATTAATCAAAATTGTCTAACTTAATTTCTTAGGCCATCCATATACATTAGCATACAATATTTTTCCATGAATTCTATGAGACAAATAATAATAGCACTCTAGTGGAAAAAAAGAAAAAAAAAGAGGATGTGAAAAAGTCTTGTTTAAATTTAGGAACCACTGTATTGTAAGAGTGGAATGAAGATCATAATTAACTAATGGACACCATTTCATAGACCAAATCCATTAAACTCTTATTTGTATAGTTACTATATTCTAGTTTATATGCTAGAACATTTAAATAATATTTTACTTTCACAAAAAATAGTTCCTAGATGGCAATCAATTACACTTTTTATATTGTGCATTATATTTTGACCAGGAATGTAGTCTTTGATGATATATATTTGATGTCCCTGTGGTAAGGTCCCTGTGGCATTTCCCTGAATGCTGTTTGTCAGTCTGGTTCATCCATTAAAACAGTTTATTTCCTCTTTGCTTAACAACAAAAAAGACTTTTTAAAAAGATTAATGTTATAATGTCATGGAAAGATATTTAGAAAATATATTACAAATATCAATATAGCTGCTTAGAGATTAATGCCCTTGTCATTGCAGCAGCCTACATTTTTTTATTAATTTTTCAGTGTTCTAAAAAGATATTATGGAGATATTTTCTTTGTAGCATGTCTACTGTTTAGATAATTATTAGATTACTTTAGAACATTATTTGTTAATGCTAAAAGAAGAGAAGTATTTTGATTAGATATGTTGAAGCTTGTTTTGAAAGACAAGTGAGAGGTAATATTTTCACTTTGTTTTTATATTTATTACTTTAAAATGTTGTAAATTTATTAAAACATAAAAAAATAACACAGATTCTTCTTACGAAATTAAGTATCCTTTATCCCAGTCCTAGTGAGGTTGCAGAATAAGAAATTTATTCCCTTCTTTCAATGAAAAATATTGAGCACATACTATATGCCAGGCAATATTAGGTTGATAGAGAATCTGATAGATGATGGATAGATAGATAGATAGATAGATGATAGATAGATAGATAGATAGATAGATAGATAGATAGATGATAGATCAGGCTAGTCTCTCCATATATTACCATATATGTCTGCTAAAACAGAATTTGAACTACATCACACATTCAATCATCAAATTATTTTGAACACCTGTTCATTTTTCACCACTTACAAAAACTACAATTAACACATTATTTTATAGATTTTTCTTGGTGTGCACCTATGAATATATATGCATAGTTTTTTATTTAACTTTGTAAAAATGAAATAATACTAGATGTTTTGTGTGATTTGCTATTAAGGAGCTTGTAGTTTATTCATCAAGGATTTTAATTCTATCCAGTAAAAATCATATGCAAACAACTCTCATTATTCAAGGTAGTTATGTTCTATAAAGTCATTGGAAATACTGAATTAGTGAATACTTAACCATTGCTCTTAGAGCAGAAATACAGAGTTAGTTTTGTGCAAACCTGTGGTCACATTTCTGTCAATTGATGAATATATAGCCTGTTTTATGTGTGTTTCTATTTAAAGACATATATATATATATGTTAGTATATATATTTGATTCATTTGCACTAAATTTATGGCCAACAGTATCATAACTTACACCTGAAAACTAACATTATCTAAAGCACAAATTTTCTCTATAAGGCACCTCAGAGTCTTCTAACACATAAGTTCACTAAAGAACACTCCTGCACTATGCTTCAGAGTCATTTGGAAAAGGAAAATCACCAGCAAGAAACATAAACAATGTGAAAAAGTGTGCACACTTCTTTATAGCATAAAAGCTGAGACAAAAAGCCAGAGCGTGGCATTGTTGACTTCACCTGGGAATGTACACATCAGGTGACTCAAATTTCCCACTGCTTGGCACAGGTCCAAGAATGACTAGGACATCTTGTGTAGTGGCATCGGGATCACAAATAAATCTTAGTGAATAGGTGAAATCTTAAATACGGACTGCTCAAATCATGAGGCTTGACTATACTGTGTTAGAACATCTTAAGGGCTGTAGAAAAACTTTTTTAAAAAGCGAAATAGGATAGTCAGCCATAAAAAAGAGATTGAAATCTTGCCATTTGCAACAACATGTATGGACCTAGGGGGTACTATGCTAGGTGAAGTAAGTCAGAGTAAGACAAGTGCCATATGATCTTACTTATATGTGGAATCTAAAACAAATAAAAACTAAATAGAAACAGACTTACAGATACAGAAAACAAACTGTTGGTTATCAGAGTGAGGAGGGGTTGGGAGTGGGCAAAATACATGGAGAAGATTAAGAGGTACTGGCTTCCAGTTATAAAAAAAAAATAAATAAATCACAAGGATGTCATGTAGAGCATAGGGCATATAGTCAATAACATTGTAAGAACTTTGTATGCTAACAGATGGTAACTTGACTTCTTGTGGGGATCATTTCATAGTGTACTAAAATATCAATCACTGTGAGTACACCTGAAACTAATAGGATATGGTACGCCAATTGTATTTCCATAAAAAGTAAAATTAAAAAGCAGAAGAATAGAGTTATGAGCTCTGGGAAAAGGAGTGGTTGTAATCTTAAAGGAGTTTTCAGGGCATTTCTAAGAAGAGTATCCCTGAGAAAATGGCATGTCAGTAAAACTCTGGAGCAGGTAAGGAGGGCGGGCGTTTGGTAACCTGGAGTGGAGCACAGCCACAGCTAAAGTGTGACTCTTGGAGTACACCTGAAGCATTAGCTGAAGAACAAGGAGGTAATAATGGCAGAAGGATTGCTTGAGAGGCAGGAGAGGTCAGGGAAGTAATGAAGAACTAGTTCCTGTTGGTTTGGGGGAGCACTTGTACGGATTTGCACTTTTACTCTGAATAAAATGAGAAGTCATTGCAGGACTGACTTATATTTGAAATCAAGCTCTCTAGTTGCTGATTTGTGAAGAGACAAATAGAAAGAGAAGAAAGGAATGATGGCCAAAGGAAAAAGTAAAGATAATCTAGTGGTGTGTGGAAATTAGAGTCCAGAGATGAATGGTTCAGACCCTAACAGCAGCAATGGAAGAAGTGAGAACTAGTAACACTCTAGGTATATTTTTAAAGTACTGGATGTGGAGAATGAGGGGAAAAAAGTGAGGAGAATCAATTGTCCAAATATTTTTAGCCCAAACAACTAGAAGTATGATCAGAAATACACCTACCCTTGAATATGGAGATGGGAAGGAGTAACGGAAGAGCAGATATTTTGGAGGGAGTGCATCAGTATTGAGATGCTGAATTTGAGATGACTAAATATATAGGGATATCACAAAGGCAATTACATATATGAAAAAAATGATCTAAGGAGGAAATAAGAATGTGGTAGTTGGCAGCAAATAAATAGTATTCAAAGCCAGTACACAGGTAAGTGGACCATGGACAGAGCTCTGGGTTTACCCCTAAGTTAAGAGGGTTGGGTAAGAGTAGGGACCACCAAAGTTGACTAAGAAGGAGCTACCAGTGAAGTAGAAAATAAATAAGAGAGAGTAGCAACCTGATATCCAAGCGAAGTAGTGCATCAAGGTTGAGTATGTGAAACTGTTTCAGTTGCAATAAATCAATTAAATTGGGAAGGGAAAATTGATATGAGATTTGGCAATGTAATAATCATTAAGGATTTTTATTTAGAACTCTAGGAGGGAAATCTTGGTTGGATTGTATTTAAGAGAGAAAAAACATGAGAATTTGGAAATGGTTAGCATAGACAATTATTTCTTAGATTTCTCCAGCAAATGGAAACATGTGGCAGCTGGTGGTCCAAAACAATATTTTTTTTAGAGATGGGGTAATAACATTATGTTATTATGATCATGGGAACTGTACATAGACAGAAAATAATTGCTGATATAGGAGAGAGCCAAAAAGCATTCCTGGGTTATGTACTGAAGTACAAAGGTAAAAGTGAGAAAGAAAGTGTAAAAAACAGAAATTAATGAATTCAGGCAGAATTGTGGATAGTTCATGATAACATGCAAGAATACAATTATCGCCAGATCCTAAGAAGCAGGAAAATGTGGCAGTGTGTAGATTTTTTGGTTATTGCTTCTATTTTGACAGTAAAGGAGGGGCTGGGGTTACCGTCTGAATGTGTGTGGATGCAATATATAGTAGGTTGACGATAAAGGAGCAGGTATGAAACAGCCCCATGGGCGAAGGGCAGGGGGCACTGACTGAACAAATTACCAGTAGTATATTTGCCTGATATCTTTACGGGCTCTTTTGAACATTGTCATTCTGAATCAAACTGATACCAATCAACATGGTTATATGGGTTTTTTTTTTTTTTCAGTAATTTTTAATTGCACATTTGCCTGTGTAGAATGGGTGAATACATGTGTTTAAGCAGGGTTTTAATTTGCCAGTAAGTAAGACAAAGCACAGAAATTTCTAGGGCCAGTATTGTATTTATTTACCACCCAAATTTCAATATTGTGTGGTGATTTTCTCCACGATATAATCAATTCAAATTTGCCAAACAAACTAATGAAAAAAAAAAAAAACTTTCTGCATAAGAGAGACTTTTTTCCCATATCATTGCAAGATTCATGGATGCAATAACCTTCCTAGTAATGGGCTATGACTAGTCTCTGACACCCTCTCTCACTGATGCTAATTCATCTTGCACACTTCTAGTAGAGTAATCTTTATAATGCACTGTTTTACAAATAATATATTTTACAGCTTAAAAAATCATGTGTGCCTTTTAAGTGAAAGAACTTTGCTTCCAAACCTATCACCAGAGAAAAGCTTTTTACCTCCCTTTTACATGTTATTTTCCATATAATTTTGTGGGAATATATACATTTCAATGACAGAAATTAAAACCACTTATGTAATGACATGATGATAAATAATAGCTCAACACAAATAAAAATATTTCTTTCATCTTGCCTGCTTTAAAAAATTCTAATCCTTTCATGATTCTCTTTCTTAAAATAATTTTATTTTTCGCTTTCAGTGTACTTCACTGAATTCTACTCTTATCTCCACTTCTGTTCCACAGGACTCCGATAAGCTACTGATGACAAATACATTTATTTCTCTAATCATTGACCCTCCCTTGAGCTTAAAATTCATATACTCTAACTGCTCTTACCTCCTTCTTGGTTTTTATTCGGATATCTAATAGAATATCCAAATGTAATATCTTCAAATGCCTTTTCTCAACTCTAGCAGATGCCACCCCCACTTACTCCTCTCTGTCTTTTGTATCATAGTAAATTGCACCATTATTCACCCAGTGCTCATTCCCAAACACGAGAATCTTTGATTTTCCTCTTTCTACTACTCCAATCCATCATCAAATACTGTCAGCCTCAAATGCACAATTTCTCATTTCAGGGTGTCCTATGCAATTCCTTGTCTGGAGTGATCCTTTTAAAATACAAAACTCTCCTACGACTTCTCATGAAAGACGGAATAAGGTCTAAACAGCTACAATGCCCTGCATGTATTCCACAGGAACTTTGCTCTTGAGTTTTTCTTCACCAGAAAAACTCTTCCCTCAGATCTTCTTACCACTCACATCAATATTTTTCAGATGATGCTTTCTTAGAGATGTCATTCCTAACTTTCATATGTAAAATAGTCACCAGCCTTATCAGTCCCCTCTCACCTCATTCTGCTTTTTTATTCTTTCTTTCTACTTCTCATTTCACCGTCAGATCCTACTCTCCTATTCAGCACAGATTTGCTATTTTAACTTCAATTTAACACACACACACACACACACACACACACACACACACACCCTCTGTTGTAGTTATTCCTATTCATTTTTAGCTTCCTCACTTGAAAAAAAGCTCTATGACAACAGGGAGTTTGTTTTTCTCATTCAGTGTTTTATCATTAGAATAGTGTTTTACATATAGTAAATACATTATAAATATTTGTTGAAAGGGAAAAACAGGCAGTGAAAGAAGAGAAGAAAGAAAGAGAGAAAAAGAAGGAATGCATTGCAAAATATGAATTCCAAGGTATGATGACATTTCTCAAAGTCCAGCTTTATTTCAGAATCTCTATTGACAAATCTTGAACAACAAAAAGAAAGTCTCCTTTGCTGAATTACCAAGGCAGGAATTATCCAAAAGGGACTACCTTAGTGAGGAAAATGCTATCCGGTGAGGCATTTGAAAGTCTGTGGGAGCATTCTGGTGTCACATGGGGATGGGGAACCACTAACGTTTAATGTAGCTGGACCAGGACTGTTAAGTACCCTGCAACATCCACCAATGGACTGTTGTCATCTACATTTTTAAATGATCTGATGCATATATTTATATAAGATAAAAACTTATTTATAATTACTTCAACCTAGAACTAAACTTTTTTTTTTTTTTTTACCGAAACACAATGTTGCTTTGGAAGCACCTTTTATTCATGTACTTTTCCAATATTGTGACAACTGTATAACCAGAGAAAAGAATACTTTTTGAAAAATGATAAAGAATTGTTCAGTATTTCCCAAAATTCATATTACCAATGTCAATGCCACTCTGTTGAACTGCCTGGATAACGCAACTGTTTATTCCATGTAATGTAAGGGTCTCAGGATTCTTTACTGTGTTTTCTACCCAAGATATGCCCAAGAATCTGATTGTGGAAGTACATATTATTTTTAACTTAAATTTACTTTGTATTTCATTTTATCACACAGGTAGAACATTATATTATTTTTGTAGCTGTCTTTGAATTTTGGTTGCAGTTCTCTGATTTATCACTGCCCAATTAGCTCCAGTATATGTGGGAGCTGGTCTGATAGGATTGAGAGCAAACTGTTGAACACTTAACTTGTTAAAACTCATCTATTTTCAGGGGCACCTGGGTGGCTCAGTCATTAAGCATCTGCCTTCAGCTAAGGGTCTGATCCAAGGATCCTGGGATCGAGCCCCGCATCGGGCTCCCTGCTCTGCTGGGAGCCTGCTTCTTCCTCTCCCCACTCCCCCTGCTTGTGTTCCTTCTCTCGCTGGCTGTCTCTCTCTCTGCCAAAAAAAAAAAAAAAAAAAGAAAAGAAAAAAGAAAACTCACCTATTTCCATTTACTGTTTTTAGCTATCAGATACATCTCCTCTTCTTACTATTTTGTAAAGTGAAAATGATAATAACAAATTGCTGCCTTTTTGAATGTCTTCTGTCAGTCACTTTATGTTTGTCATCCCTCCTAATGTTCCCAACACCCTAAAGTACTAAAGGTACTGAAGATGAAAGACATGCCTTCTCCAGCCATCACAGGGTGAGTCATCACAAGACAGGACTCAGTTTCTTGTCTTAGCCTCTTTCTATGATCTGGATCTATCTCTAGCACATTCCATCGTACATTATGCATAGATATTCTAAAAAAACATCACTCAAGGTTTCTCACTGGAGAAAATAGGGACGTAATTTATATTACTACTCAGACTGAAATGACAGCTCCCCACTATGGCAAGTGGAGGCTGGTACGTACCCCAGCTTCCCAGGTTCCTGGTCTGGGTCACCTGCTTTCTTTCCTGGCATGCCCTCGAGTGCTTCTACCTCAGTCTTTCTTACCTGGACCTCAGGAGATGATAAGCATTGTGGCACATGCTTCCTGTAATAGGTGCCCACCACACCTTTGAATATTTTCAGCCATAACGTTGCAACGTTAGGCAAGAAACTTAGGCAAGAAAGAAAACTCGGTTTAATAATATATTGCTTAAATAATAATAATAATAATATATTGCTTAATGAATGTAAAATCATTCAATCTGAATATAAATTTTAAAAATTCACTAAATTAGGTAATTTTTGGAATTAAGAAGTCAATCTGTTAAAATGGTCCATCCGTTCTATTCCAAGTAAGTTATAGTTTCAACTATAACTATGTGACATATTGTCAAGACAATAGTTAATGTCTTTAAAGATAAAATTGTCAACTCATTACAGATGAATTTGGAAGTTGATTTTCAAAAGTGATTCAAAACTTAGTTATCATTAGCTATGTTTTAGCAGATGTACTTTAAATTGTTCGGAATATTATTTTTAAAAATCAGACTTTTATATGTAAGTGATAAATTTAAAACTACTTTCAAAAATAGCAATGGAAAGAAACTAATTTATGTATTAGATAAATGCTAATGTTTAAAGGTATACCAGCTGCATTTCTTCTGGTAAAACAAAAAAATTCAATCTAAATCTTTTCAACCTTTCAGTTTGGAAATGTGACAGTAATTATAAATCTTGTTGACAAGATTTCCCCTTCTCCTGGCAAGCACTTAAGTGTGTATTTCACAGCCAACACTCATTATCTGTTACTCTGGTTTCCTCTCAATCTTGGAGAATACATTAATTTTTCTTTTATTGCAGTCATTCTAACAAATGGGTTCATATTACTGCATGTGAAGAAGATGACTACATTCATTATATTTACTAATAGCAGTATTACATATATCATATTGTTTATATATTAATAGCATGTTGTGTATAAATGCATATATGTGTATGTGTACATACGCATACACACACATACACATACATATATATATCTGTGAAGAGAGAAATTCTTCTTTTAAAGGTAAGAATTCTTAAGTAAATCTCTTAGCATTACTAGTAACATGGATAGAGTGTTTCTGACATGTTAAGCTAGGTGAAGGTACCCTTCTCTGCTCTTTAAACAATCCAGCTTTAGGAAGAGCAAGGGGACAAATTTGTCTAACAGACTCTCACTAGGTAAGAGGTTGCATCTACTCTAGCCCTATGACATCAGTGATAATAAAGTTTATTAAAACTTCAGTGTCCCAGATGCCTTCTGATATAATTTAGCTTAGCTATAATATTTGTCCTGAAATTTAGGGAATGATCATTCTGAAATACTAATTTTTGATAGGTCCATTTATTTTCTGCTGAATCTATTCACAATAGATTCTAATTCTAATTGAATGATGAGAGTAGGATTGAGGGAACAAAAGGAAGATGAAAGATTCTATATCTTCCTGACCAGCTTCGGCTGCAGATGACCTCTTGTTCTTTCTCTGATTTCTCATTGTTCCACAAGAGCTTGTGCAGATCAGAACAAGAATTCTTTAGTGTCTGTCATGTAACATTAATAATACCTCTTATCGCTTATGACATTGACCTGCAAATAAATGGCAGCTAGAAACTACACAGCTCAAGCTCAAATGTATGTTTTAAATAATGACAGTTTGAACATCAGATACCTTACAATATTGAATCTATACAAATCCTAGATCAGGAAACAGAACGGGATGGGATATGCGCATGGCATAATAATAGAAACCCTGAATATGGAGTGATAATTGTTGATAAGGCTCAATTGAAAATAGTGTTCAGAAGGTTTTCTTTTTTAACCATATGTTAAATGTCCCCTTTGCCTTTTGTACTATGGCTTGTCTTGAAGTTTATTTTATCTCATATGAATATAGACACACGAGCTTTCTTTGGTTTAATGTTTACATGGAATGTATTTTTACATCATTTTACTTCTAAATCATTTGTCATTAGATTTAAAGTGCATTATCTCTTATAGCAAAAGTAATAATTGTGCCTGGCTTATTATATTATTATTATTTATTAATTTAAAATTTGGGCTGACAATCTGTACCTTTTAATTGAACCGTTAATTCTATTTATATCTGATGTAATTACAATTTAGTTGGACTCCTACCTACCATTCTTCTATCATTTATCTATCTATATTTATTTATTCATTTATTTATTTTTCTGTTTCTGTTACCTTCTTTCTTTCTCTTGGATTAATCAATAATTTTTTTTTAACATTCCACTTAAATCCCTTTCTGTATCTATTTCCTGGTTGCTCCTGGAATTATTTTATGTATCTTAGCAGAGTATAGGGTTAATATTTTAATGCTTTATGCAAAATGTAAGCACCTTGGAACAATATTTCATTTACCTCAAATTTGTTGTATTTTGGCCATATATTTTACATCTACATATGTTATAAACCTAACCATAAAATGTTATATTTCTGCATTAAATTATCAGTTATATATTAAAGTAATTTGAGAAGTAACAAAAAGTTAGTCTTTCTCATCTATCCAATGTATTATCTATCTAGTATAATCATTCTGTCCTTGGATCAGTTCCATCTGGAGTCATAAGTCTGCTGAAAAATTCTGATAGCAGTTTTTGTGGCACAAGTCTGTGGTGACTAATTATTTTAGCTGTAATTTTATATTTTCAATATACCTTCATTTTTGAAGTTGCTTTGTTTGGATTAGCATTTTTGGTTTTATGGATTTGTTTGTTTGTTTCTCCTAGAATTACCTTAAAGATGTTTGTCCAATACGTTCCCTTGGAATTAACTTAACCAGAGACGTAAAGGATCTATATTCTAGAAACTACAAATCACTCTTGAAAGACATTGAAGAAGACACAAAAAGATGGGAAAATATTCCATGCTCATGGATCGGAAGAATTAACATAGTTAAAATGTCCATGCTACCCAGAGCAATCTACACTTTCAATGCTATCCCGATCAAAATACCAATGACATTTTTCAAAGAACTGGAACAAACAGCCCTTAAATTTGTGCGGAGCCAGAAAAGGCCCCGAATCTCCAAGAAATTGTTGAAAAGGAAAAACAAAGCTGGGGGCATCACAATGCCGGATTTCAAGCTGTACTACAAAGCTGTGATCACAAAGACAGCATGGTACTGGCACAAAAACAGACACATAGACCAATGGAACAGAATACAGAACCCAGAAATGGACCCTGGGCTCTTTGGGCAACTAATTTTTGACAAAGCAGGAAAAAACATCCAATGGAATAAAGACAGTCTCTTCAATAAATGGTGCTGGGAAAATTGGACAACTATATGCAAAAGAATGAAACTTGACCACTCTCTCACACCATACACAAAGATAAACTCTAAATGGATGAAAGACCTCTATGTGAGACAGGAATCCATCAAAATCCTAGAGGAGAACATCGGCAGCAACCTCTATGACATCGGCCACAGCAACTTTTTTCATGACACATCCCCAAAGGCAAGCGAAACAAAAGAAAAAATGAACTTGTGGGACTTCATCAAGATAAAAAGCTTCTGCACAGCCAAGGAAACAGTCAAAAAAACTAAGAGGCAGCCCATGGAATGGCAGAACATATTTGCAAATGATACTACAGATAAAAGACTGGTATCCAAGATCTACAAAGAACTTCTCAAACTCAATACATGAGAAACAAATAAACAAATCATAAAATGGACAGAAGATATGAACAGACACTTTTCCAATGAAGACATACAAATGGCTAACAGACACATGAAAAAATGTTCAAAATCATTAGCCATCAGGGAAATTCAAATCAAAACCACACTAAGATACCACCTTACGCCAGTTAGAATGGCAAAAATGGACAAGGCAAGAAACAACAATTGTTGCAGAGGATGTGGAGAAAGGGGGTCCTTCCTACATTGTTGGTGGGAATGCAAGTTGGTACAGCCATTCTGGAAAACAGTGTGAAGGTCCCTTAAAAAGTTAAAAATTGAGCTACCCTATGACCCAGCCATTGCACTACTGGGTATTTACCCTGAAGATACAGACGTAGTGAAGAGAAGGGCCATATGCACCCCAATGTTCATAGCAGCAATGTCCACAACAGCTAAATCATGGAAGGAGACAAGATGCCTTTCAGCAATGACTGGATTAAGAAGTTGTGGTCCATATATACAATGGAATATTATTCAGCTATCAAAAAGAATGATTTCTCAACATTTGCTGCAACATGGATGGCACTGGAGGAGATAATGCTAAGTGAAATAAGTCAAGCAGAGAAAGATAATTATCATATGGTTTCTCTCATGTATGGAACATAAGAACTAGGAAGATCAGTAGAAGAAAGGAATAAAGAAAGGGAGGGTAATCAGAGGGGGGAGTGAAACTTGAGAGACTATGGACTCTGAGAAACAAACTGAAGGCTTCGGAGGGGAAAGGGGTGGGGGAATGGGATAGGCTGGCGATGGGTAGTAAGGAGGGCATGTATTGCATGGTGCACTGGGTGTTATACGCAACTAATGAATCATCGAACTTTACATCAAAAACCAGGGATGTACTGTATGGTGACTAACATAATATAATAAAAAATATTTTAAAAAAAAGATGTTGGTCCATTGTGGACAGGCATTAATTTTTTCTGAATCTTGATAATTCTGCTGTTATATTGTATCATTATTCTTTTATACATAATGTGTCGCTGTTTCTCTGGATGCTTTCAAGATGTTAATTTTTATCTCTCCTTTTAAGCAATTTAATTACAATGTCTAGGTGTGATTTTATTTTCATTTAGTCTGCTTTAGGGCTCCTGAGCTACATAAATCTGTATATTTGTGTTTTCCTTCATGTTTCGGACATCTTCGTCACTATTTTAAAAAAAAAATATTTTTGTCTCTCTTATTTTCTTGCTGTTCTTTGGGGAATCTAATTATACATATATTAGACCTACTGGGTACTGACATCCAAATTATTTTTTCATCTGTTTTTCTCTTTATACTTATACTGGATATTTTCTCTTGAATTATCTATAAGGTTACTGAACATTTCTTTTGCCATCTTCAATATCCTTTTAGTCACATTCAATACATTTTAATTTTAATTTCATAAAGCTTCCATTTTGTTGTTTTTAAAATACATCTATTTTTTTCACCTATGAAGACTTTTTTTTTCTTTGAGTTTTTGATGTATTTACAATAACTGCTTTCAAACCCTTGTCTGCTAATTTCTATATCTGGTTTATATTAGGACATGTATTTATTCATTTTTTATTGTTCATGAGTCATATTTTCCTACTTCATCATTTATCTAGTCATTTTTATGGCTTACTAGACATTTTGGATGATATACTGTTGAGACTCTTTGTTCTTCATTTCACTGAAGGGAAATGATTTCTGTTTAAGTGGATAGCCAGACTTTGGGCTGCTCACTTTTAACTTGTAGAGTCTTGAATTTAGAGCTTTAGAGTGGGTCTGTTTCAGTTTTGTTCTTAGTCTTCAGCTGAACTCAGAGATTTGTAATGCAGTCTTTACTTGGAAAGCAGAGTCCTTTCATTGTTTCACAAGACTGATGTGTTTTCCAAGACTCTCCATGTGGACAATACTTAAACTGCTACCTCTCTCTCCCTTCCATTAAGCAACTGCTAAATCTCCATTCAACTTCCTCATGCTTTGGGATGTGTTTTCCACTGAGCTCCCTAGCATCTCATTCTGGGCTTAGCCATGGATTTGAGGAGAGATTATAAAATAGGTCTGGATCTTTCACTGATTTTTTGTGAACTAAGATATTCAAAAAAAGGCTAATTAGCTTTTAAAATGTGATTTCTAAGGATTTCTTTTATAAGAAATTTAGGAAATATTTTACCACTTAAATGCAGAAGTGTATATCCCCACATTTATGATAGTCATGACCATCCCTATGATCTGTGTAGATCATCCTTAAGTAGACAGAAAGAATGTTGCAGGCTCTTATTGCCTAATAAATACTATCTATCAACTTCTTCCATGGCCCACACTCCCTTCCTATTTTTTTCAGATTCCTTTAAATAATGTATCACTTTTCCTTTCTCCTGTATTAATTTGTTTATTCGGATGAAAGTTAATTTCTTATAGATTATTTTTTGTCTTTCTGTCTCTAAAGTAAGTATGAAACTCTTTTGAAATTCTGTATAGATTGTTATGAGCTAGAGTTGAGTAAAATAAAAAGAGATAAAAGAAGAGAACAACACATTTGCTATAAAACTAGTGGGATATGAAACCCAAACCCCAGAAGTACTGAGAAGGACAGAAATATCTGTGAGCTCCTGCACTTGGGGCTACCATTACATAAGGAAGTCATCTAATGCTGTCCTTTTAGGCATTTAAATGGTTGTCCAGTCTCCATTTTGGTTATGTTTTTGTTTAAGGTCCTGCAATAATTATTGTTACAGAAAAAAAATAGTTACTAAGTTTTTGAAGTCTCTTGATGAGATATATCCTATTAAAAATTTAACAAAAGTAAGATATTGTAGAAATAAGAAAAATAAAAGAGCTATGTAATGGTAACAAAAAGAAATCAGGAAACATAAAAACCAAATAATAATAGCCATAATAATAAAGACAATTAGCAGAGCCAATGTAAACAGGTGCATTATCAAAGAACCTTTCCCTCAAACTGTATGTGAATAAGAGAATAAAGAGCTGAAAAGTTAGGCAAATCACCAATTTCTAAAGGAGATTTACCAGCTCATGAAATTACAACAAACTAACCAACCAAAGCCAATTAATAAAGTCTATTAAGATTTGTTTCAGGCAGATGATTTTAATGATTTTTATAAACTCATGATACATATGTAATGTTTTCTCACTTCCAAATATGGAACAACGTCTAATGCTCCAATTCTTACATTCAGACATCATTTCTAGTTGTATGCACTTGCATTTATAAACTCTAAGAAGTTTGTTAGGGACAAATATTTATTTCTTTTATCATTTTTTCTTTAAAAATATGTTTATGGCACTAGACTCTTTATATGCTATGATAGACCAAAGCCAATTAGAAATTAGATACTGTTTAAATTATATTTAGTATGTTTTTACCTATCATCTTGATTATTTAAAGCACAAAATAATGAAAATATTCCTTAGCTATAATTTCCTAACATAGATGATAATCTTTGTTGCCATTTCTCCTTGGAATTCTGGACATTTATATTAATTAATAGATTTCTATAAATGTGTAACTTGAAATATAGACAGTAAAAGATTCCCTGAAGTATTAAATAAGTACATTCTCACTATTCTCCTAAAAGTTACTTTCAATTTTTCCATTTTGGTTGCTACCCTTCTCTACACTCATTTCTGGGAATCCTTCATATATGCCCTTTGTTCCTCTTGTGGTCTGATAAGAGCACACAGGAGAACATAGTCAGATTTCATTAGAAGGTGCTTGACCAATAATTCTTTTTTTTCCATACCATGATCTATATAAAAGCAGATAGATGAGTTTGGTTTTTGATGTGTTCAATTCTCTATATGAACCAAATAACTAAATTTTAATTAATAGCAGACTGCTCTCCTGGATAACCAAATGCTGTGAATAAATATTTTGAATTAGATCTAGGGCCACTATTAGAATAATAAATATAATAACTATTATATAAATTGAGTTTAGTTTAGATAACATAAAATATGTACAGTAATAAGTATATCTTGTGCATATTCCATAAATGCTTCTTTTCCCATATCAGCATTCCTCACTATTCCTTGGAGTATTTTAAATTGATACTCAATAAAACATATAAAAATCCTAGCTTCTTTACATAAGAGGTTTTGTAAAAATCATGAATTATAGAATCTGTACTATTAATTTTTTGTAAGATTTATCTATTTATTAGAGAGAAAGAAAGAGAGTGAGAGTGAGTCTAGGAAGGGGCAGAGGGAGAGGGAGAGAATCTCAAGCAGACTCCCTGTTGAGTGCAGACTCCCTCCCCCCAGCCCCCACACAGGACTCAACCTCAAGACCCTGAGATTATGACCAGAGCTGAAATCAAGAGTTTGATGCTCAACCAACTGAGCCACCTAGGCATCCCTGCACAATTAGTTCTTTAGCTAACTTTTTCATTTCATATATAACTTTCTTTTTCTTTCTTTCTTTCTCTTTCTTTCTTTCTTTCTCTTTCTTTCTTTCTTTCTTTCTTTCTTTCTTTCTTTCTTTCTTTCTTTCTTTCTTTCTTTCTTTCTTTCTTTCTTCTGCCTCTGCCTGACTTCTCTATTTTTAGACTGTGGATTGATTTTTATTTCCATGATTGCATTACATTGACACTTTTAAAATTGTTTTTAAGTCTAATCATTAATGTGTTTTTTAAGAATACAAGAAAATAATTCTTTTCAAAATTATTGATGAAATATTGATAGTAATAAAGAATGAAATTAAGGACATTACTCCAATGATTTTAAAATTATCATTTGAAATCATGCATTCAACACTGAAAACCTGACTAGAAGATGAGGCTGACTTTGTTGATGTTTCTGGAATAATAATTTAATGGGTAAATTTAAGTTTATTTGTTTATAAGTTGAGACTACAAACCTTAGTAACAGTTTGTTGAAAATAGGTTTTATGAAAGCTTTTACATACATAAATTTTGAGTGTTGTAAAACATTACCTTAGCCACAGTTGATTTTAATTTAACATAAATCAAATTAGCAATTATATTTAAATTATGAATCAATTCATTTCAAAACTTGCAATTACACTTCCCTTTGCCGTATCAGCTACTGTTATATAATAACAAAACTTTCTACATCAAATAAAACACATTTTAAAACATCTACTGATGGAAAGCAGCAGTGCTAGAGTTAAACATAATAAAGCATAACTAAAATTTGCCACCTGACAGTAAATTTCACAAAATCTAAAGCTTATCAGTATCTTCTCCTTCCTCTAAATAGTAACAGACCATTTGCTGACTTTTATCAGTGTTTTAATGATGTTTTGTTTTTTCATTTCCTGAATTAGTCCTAATGATTATTTTTTATAAAATTAGTACTTGCTCATTATATAATCAGAATAATTTTAATATTAACCATTATATAATTTGAAGATTAATCATCTTCTGATGCCTATGGTTTCAAAAAGTTGTCTCACATAAAATTGATATAAAAATCTAATGCTTTATAATCATTTGTAAGTAAGTCATCTGTAACTAATACAGTACCAACCATGGCAAAATATGTAATGAGAGTAGTTTCTTGGGCTTTGACATATAGTTGTGAATTCTAGAATTAGGTACAGGTAAGAGTGACTGTCTCTGTCTTAAATTGAATTGCTTAACATCTGTAGCTATAGCCACAGGATAACAAATACAACCATCGCTAACTGGAACACTTGGAATAATGACCTCATCTAAGAGGAGTGACGACTCTATTTCTCTGTAAGGCATTGTTCAGAAATCCTATTTCTAGAGCATCGTGTGACAAGTGAGGTGAAGGCAGAGTATACATTATACACATTGTGTGTACCTATTGCCATAGACTGAATATTTGTGTTTCCCCAAATTCATATGTTGCGACCTCTCCCCAATATGATATTATTTGGAAGTGGGGCCTTTGGGAGGTGATTAGGTCATGAGAACAGAGCCTTTGTGAATTTGTTAGTGCCCTTATCAAAGAAACTGCAGAGGGTTCATTTCTTCCTCTGTCATGTGAGGACACAGACCGTAGACACCTAGCTTTTAACCAGGAATTGGGCTCTCACCAAATTGGGCAAACATCAAATCTGCCAACACCTTGATCCAGCTTTGTCAGGCCTGCCTGGACACACACGGGTTCGGTCTATAGGACTCTCACCTCCAATGGTGAGCTCCAATAGGAAATCTGAAGGATGAAAAAGAGATTGGGAAAATTATGCTGAGGCTCCCTTCTAGTAGGGTCAACACAAGTTGGCTGTCTTCCTTGACTGAACAAACAATCCTCGAAGCCATTTTTTCCTGTGTAACCCATAACTTCACCCTCTCTTCATTTGTACATTTCTGATAGTGCTGGACTCCGCTAATATTTGAGGTTCCCTCACATCTCACTCGCACCTTCATAACTAATTCTTATGTAAACAAAACCTCTTCAGATGATCTTAATTTGCATATGGCATCTAGTGCACACCACCCTTTGTTCTCGAATGATCCCTGCTTCTTTATCAAAGACACACCTCATCGTGTTCTAATCTTCCTGCTTCATAAATAAAGATTACCGAGATACCTAAACACCAAATTAACAGGCTTCAAATTCAGAAATGGTTCCCTCTTTTTTAATCCTTCCTTAACCCTCTTCTAACTATCCCTTATTAAAATGTTCCTTTTTTTCCCTCCTGGGGGTATGCTTTACCTGGCCATAACAAACCAGATAGATTTAACTTTGTTTCAATACAAGTGTGTTCTGAATAGATTTTGGTTATGGTTATGGGTGTGGCTGATAACTCGTTGACTCATTTATTTCCACCTGGTCTTATATTTTTAACTTCTTTGCTTTTTTTAATCTTTTTTTTTTCTTTTTTTGAGAGACAAAGCATGCAGGGACAGGCAGAGGAAGAGCGAGAGAGAATCTTAAGTAGGCTCCATGCACAGCCCAGAGCCCAATGCAGGGCTCATCTCGTGATCCTGAGATCATGACCTGAGGCCAAATCAAGAGTTGGACATTTAACCCACTGAGCCACCCAGGCAGCCCCCTCTTTGCTCATTTTAAACCTTCTTGGTTCTTTTCATTAGTGGCTCTGTCACTTTCCCCTTCACTTTCATCCATAAGATGTCTTCCTATTTCTCAAAGAAAATATAAAGGCCTTTATTTAGATCATAATTTTTCCTGGCTGTATCATGGAGAATGTATCGCAAAGGGGTTAAACGAAATAAGAAAGGTGGCTTACAGTTTCAGGTAGGAGATTATGGTGGTCTGGAATAGAGTTCTAAGGTTGAATTGCAGAATTCAGGGACATTGAGGAAGTAGAATCATGAGATTGGAAGCCAATTGCTGCTCCCCTTCACTCCTGTAAAGATTCACAGGTTTCAGAGGGCTTGGAAGAGGAGATAAGAGTTAAATTGAACAACAGTATAGAGTTATATGACTACGATACTGGAATGGACAGTTTGTTAATTGCATAGACCCTTCTCATGGATGACAGTGATGCTATTTTACACAAAAATTGTGAGGCCTGCTGAAGAGTTCTTTCTAAAGTAATAAAGAAGATATAATCTGAAGAGCATGTAGAAGGAGACAGAAAAATAAAATATTAAGTTTTTCCTGAGTTGCACTATATTGAATTCATCTCATTCAGTGTTTCTCATGTATGTTACTTTACTATTTCCTGACTTTTTCCATTTTAGATAATATATATTGCCTTCCTACTATATCACATCATGTCCTTTTCCATCACACCACCCTCCTCCACACCCATAGACAACTGAAATATACACACATAAGCAAAGACTTTCTCTGTGTAACTTTCATTGGAAAAATATCTGTGAAACTTATTTCAAGCCCTGGATAATGAATTATTCCTCCAGAACAATAGCTGTTTTCATCTTTCAGGCAACTGGACAACCATTAGTCCAGGACCATTTTAATTAAATTTGTGGCTTGCTATTTATTTGTCTTTTGTTTTTTTGCATAACATTAATAACATGAATTTGTGTTGCAAATCTACATGAGGGCATGTTTATGATGATAACTTCACATGGGTAATTAATTTAATTCCATGACTGTGCAGTAACATTTTTCTTGCATCCACTCATGATTGGGAGATAGAAGTTGTTTATTTTCAGAGGGGACAAATTTGTGGGATTTCAGCAATGAGGGGTCTATCTCCTATTTGAACTTCCCTTGGTTTGGGGCTTTTCCCCTTATTCCCAGAAGCCTGAAAATCAAAGAAAACCAAACCTCAGACACAATTCTGTAAATTACCCCAAAGAAAATGTGGCTCTGGTGCACTGCCTACCTCTGTGGTTTCCCATTTTATTTCCTCTCCCTCTGAGTTCTTGGCTGAGACCTCTAAGGAGAAAAACAGATTAATAAGAGAAAAAGTTCATGAATGCATGCAGCTCATATCACACAGGAGAAACCTAAACCAAAAGCAACTCAAATTGGTAGCTTAGAATTCCAGCTTCTATAGCATCTTCAACAAAGAACAATAAATTTGTAGAAAAATGACAGAACAAAAGGGTTTGGGTAAAGATAACAAATTGTGGAAAAGTAACTAGAAAGATAAGAGTTAGCTTAACAAGATTTGTTTGTACAGATTTGTCAGCCCCACCCCAGACTTCTAATAATAAAAATGTCTTCCTTTGTCCTAGTTCATGAGGACACCATGTGTGTGTTCTCTCCTATTAGGATGCTGTTGCTCACATTTTTGTTTTTAAGATTTTATTTATTTATTTGACAGAGATAGAGACAGCTAGCGAGAGAGGGAACACAAGCAGGGGAGTGGGAGAGGAAGAAGCAGGCTCATAGCGGAGGAGCCTGATGTGGGGCTCAATCCCATAACGTCGGGATCACGCCCTGAGCCGAAGGCAGACGCTTAACCGCTGTGCCACCCAGGCGCCCCTGTTGCTCACATTTCTTTAACTCAAAATAATCGATATGTCAAAGTGGCATACCTTGGAGTGACATGCTCTTTTACACCTTCACCCTCTTACCTTAGATATCAGCCAAGTAAATACTCACCATCATGTAGTTTTCAGTGTCTTTACTGAGAAATACATACATTTCATCCTAAATTAATTTATATTGCTTTTGAAAATATGATGGCTTGCTAAGTAAGTCTCTTCAAAATGCATGTAGATATACCTAGATAGCCATATAGTACAAAGAGCAATTTCTGTAACACACTAATATTGTTAGATGATAAACGAAGTTTAGCTTACAATGAACAGTTTAAAGGCTAGTTTCCCAGATGTACACATAATGCACAAATGCTATAAACATTTTTTAAATATATATGGATGTATGATCTGCGTATACATTTGCAAAAACATGCACACATACTACAGTGGTAATTTCAACTTAAAATAACCAATAATATCCTTCCTAAACTAGCTGAACACTTGTTATGCATGATAATCCCCAAAGTGATATCACTTTGGTGATATCAGCAAAGTGTTGATCCTGTTATAAGTAAATCTTTTTGAAGAATCATCAAATTTTAAAGTACAGCTATCTTCTAAATTGAATGTTTTTTGAATCAAAATTCAGGAGGTTTGTTTTGTAATAATTCCAATTTTTCTCCTTGTAAGTGTTTCAAAATAATAGATGATAATAATGTTTAAAATAATAGAATTTTGTTGTCACAATTTATTCATAAGAATAAATCATGATATAGGGATGACATTCAGAAATGTCCCATATAACCCTAGTTTTAGGGATTTGTTTTATTATAAATGAAACTTCTTCTTTAGAATGCAATGGTCTGGGGTGCCTGGGTGGCACAGCGGTTAAGCGTCTGCGTTCGGCTCAGGGCGTGATCCCGGCATTATGGGATCGAGCCCCACATCAGGCTCTTCCACAATGAGCCTGCTTCTTCCTCTCCCACTTCCCCTGCTTGTGTTCCCTCTCTCGCTGGCTGTCTCTATCTCTGTCGAATAAATAAATAAAATCTTAAAAAAAAAAAAAAAAGAATGCAATGGTCCATGAATTAAGCCAATGCACCAAATTTTTTCAAGGAGCACAATGGAGTTGATTCTCTAGATGACTGAAAAAACTGAATTTTATGGATCCTTTTAGCAAGTATTCAGAATCAATCATATGGAGCAAGGTTCAAAGGAACCATATATACACAAAATACAAGTCAACCTGTGTTTGCAGTGTTAGTCACAAACTACTTGTTTATGTGGCCTTATTATTTCATAGTACACATTTCTTTCTTTTACAATTTTAATAATACTTTGAATTCTTCTCATCAGTAAAAGTTATCTGTCAGTAAGTAAGACTGACCTTCTATATTCCTGGGCTTTAAAGTATATTATGGAATTCAATGAGAAATTTAGCTCCTTTGGGTATTTATGCCTCAATACTTAAATTAATCCTAAAGATGATTTTTCGCAGGAGAACAAACCTTTTATTTATCCAAGCTACGTAATTTAAAAAGCAAACAAAATAGCCTAGTTTCAGTGTTTATTTTATACAGAATTAAAAAAAAATATGCTGACCACCTGATAAGTCCAATTTTTTACCAATACATGTCAGGTATATAACCTCTCTCAAAAAATAAAGTAATACAAATAAAATAAGTAGAAAAAAAGTAAGATGGAAGGAAAGAAGGAGAAAAAGAAAAACAAATCCATGAGCTTTATTTCTGTGGCAATAAAGTCATGATTTGATGAAAAGTTATTTGGAAAGTATGACCTTCCACACAGTATTTCTGTATTTCAATTTTAAGATCTGAGGACTATATTAGGAAATTAAATGTGGCACAATCAGTTGAATACTTGAGTCTGTCATCTATGAACTCACACATTTAGTACTAAGAGCTGAAGATAAGAGGATGAGGCAAATTTGAAATTCGTTTCCATCCCCCAGAATGCAGTAGACGATAATACTATATACAGCCAGCAATGGAACAAAAATGAGCTGACATATAAAATCCCTAAAAACGTACTTTCCAGGTCCATCCCCAACTACCCCACCAGTCTTTCACAAATAACCAACTTCATCCTATCATTTTGAAAGAGTTTCTTATGTCCCTATTGAAATGTGCTCTTGTCATATCTTCCTGTAGTTCAAGCAGTTTCTCTGCAGTTTTTTTTTGGAGGGGGGTGGTAATCGATGATATTTGATATAGAAATAAAATAAGTATTTGTTGAATAAGTGAACAACTTGTAAGCTTGCCAGACAAACTTTTTAAATTTGAATAATGAGTAATTAACAGAATAGAGGAAGTTCGGGGTAAAATATCCAAAGCAGAGAAAAATCATCCCTAGTTGGAGCCATGTTTTCTCCTCTTCTTTGAATAAAGCAGGCCCTATCTTCTTTTAGGGATTTTTGGACATGCTATACCTTGTAAAGTGTAACATATCCTCCTAACTCCAGGTCTTGTCTCAAATGTTACTTAACGAGAAAATTGTAATTTTCTATACCAACACTCCTCATTTTGCTTCCTTACTTTAGGAAGCTAAGCAAAGCTTTTTCTCCTCAGCTTTATTATCATTAGTATATTATATAATTTCATTTTTCCATTTGGTTTAGTACTTGTCTTCCACCTTTGAAAGTCAAGTATTTCTCTCTCTCTCTCTCATTCTCTGTCTCTCTCAATCTCTTTACTGCTTTAAATGGTCCCTGGAAGAGAATCTAAGCCCTTAATTAAAATTCAGTAAATGAATGAACATACTCATCTTGGTTAAATATAAAATGCAAAAAGATTTTTTTTATGGAAAGCTCTTAATTATTCTTACTTATTGATGTTATTGCATTTACATCATTCAGGATAAGCTAGGTTTTGCTGAGTTAGCAGACAAAATCAAAATCTCATTAATGACCATAACAATGGTTTATCTTTGTCTACACTGACTATCCAGTACAGATCTATGGAGAGCTCTGTTATCATTGTCACACAGGAACTGAGACTCACAGAGGAATTATCTTAATACATGATCTTGAACATGTTGAGGTATTTGCTCCAAAATAAAGGGCCAGTTGTTGTACCTTGTACTCTGTACTACAAAGAAAGAGTCACAATTTTTGATGAGCCCTTTTTGATAGTAGAAATGACAAAATCAAATTTACATGTACTATTTCTTCTGCCTGGGAAGTCCTTCCCCAAGATTTAGCCCATTTACCAAGTGATCTGGTAGGCTTTCAGTTTTGAATTGGGTGCACAGAGGGGAAAGAAAAAGGCTCTGTATCAAGTTCAGAATGAAGTATGGAACTATTCTGCTTCTTTGGCCAAATGATTCTGTATGTCTGATCCTATTCCAAGTTTCTCTGGCAGATAAAAAAGTTTTATGGATAAGAGTATCATAGCACAGACCCTTAGGACTTTAGACCTCAGGGCTTGAGAAAAGATTCATATCCTCTTCCTAAGAAAACTATCCCCCCCTTTTAAAACAGAAATGAGCTTACTACTGGGCCCTCATAGAGACAGAATACTTTAGTAAGAACTCAGGAACCTGAGCTGCCTGTATAAAATCCATATAATCCCTACTTTACACTAAATTTATGGCATGGAGCAGGACTTTCTCTCTGATAGGAGATTGTATTCCCTAGGCCTCTGAAAGATTAGGTAGTTGTTCAAGTGAGTGGTTAAGATTCTTAGGAACATATTCCTGCTTCAATTTTTTCCTTTTTTTCAACTATCTCCTATGATTTCATAGAAAGTTCCCTACAGCAACTTAATGAAGGAACAAAAACAGTTGTATGTTTTTATGAATAAATGCTTCTCCCCACCTTCATCCTGTCATTACGTGTAAAATTTGGCTGTAATATTTAATTTTTTTTAGTCTTTATACAAGATATCAAGGGGATATTGATACTGAGTTTAGTAAGGTAAAACACTGTCCAGATATGGCTAAAGAGACATATGGAATTATGTGCCCATAATTTTAGAGGGAGAGTTAATATATCTTCATTTGTACTAAGAATTAGTTGATAGTACAGTAGTCCCCCTTATCCACAGGAGACATGTTCCAAAATCTCCAGTGAATGTCCAAAACCATGGTACTAAACCTAATTAGGTACTAAACCTAACACATACTATGGTTTTTTCCTATACATACACACCAATGATAAGGTTTAATTTATAAATTAGGCACAGTAAGAGATTAACAACAATAACTAATAATAAAACAGAACAATTTTAATAATATACTGTAATAAAACTTATGTGAATGTCATCTCTTTCTCCCTCAAATATCTTATGGTACCGTACTTATTCTTCTTTTTCTTGTGATGATATGGGATGTTAAAATGCTTACCTAATGAGATGAAGTGAGGTGAATGATGGAGGCTTTGTGATGCAGTAATATGTTACTACTCACCTTCTGAACAAGTCAGAAGGAGGATCACTTGCTTTCTGACTATGGTTGACCATCAGTAACTGAAACCACAAAAAGTGAAACCATGGATAAGGGGGGACTACTGTAGTAGGTGGAAGAATGATGGAGCTGTTGGTGTTTAATAGCTGTGATAGATAAAATATGGGCAACTCAGAATCATTTCTGTCACTTTTTACCTTCTTTTCTATATCATGTGGTAGAAGCTTGAAAAATGTATTTCCCAAAATCTTTTTCTAATATGTCCCCAGAATAGGACCTGACAATGAGTTCAGAAGATAGAAGAGAAGAAAATCTCACTTTCTGGCTGTGCACAGGCAATGACATCCTAGGCTGTGGCTTTCAGAAGTTCTGAGATTAATCCATTTTGGTGCTGTAGACCTATGGGATCATTTTGGCAATTTCCCTGATAATCTTAAGGAATATCTTTTGCCGAAGAATAATTAACATGGGCGGTGATTTATACAATGAGTTGAAGAGTAATTATTGACATATCAGAAATGAAAATATCATATCATGTGTATAGTTAATTTCCATATTCCAATAACTGGATAAAAAGAATTTTGTTCTATCACCAAAAATAAGAGAAAACAAGAAATATTTTACTTCTGCAAACATATCTGTGTAGTCAGATAAAAATCAGAATTTAGTCTAATGTTTGTAAACATAAAATACAGTTAACAAATCTATTAATTAAGCTAAAGTCTGTAGTACCATCATTCAAGGTAATTGTCCCTAAACTAATTAAAATCCCATGGATGCACCAGGACTGACAAAATAAACAAAATATGAGTGGTTTGACTCCTGGATACAGCTGAAGTAGGGAACTTATGTAGTAGTTCAAACGTATTTCTGAAGTTTATGATAAATTAAAAAGAATGATAGGTTATGGTAATTTTCAAAAAATTCTAAAGTCGTAAAGCAATAATTTATACTAAATAGTGAAAATATAACACAAACTAATGCAATTAAAGAGCTTCTCCCTTTTTATTGATTTTATATATTTATTGGTATTCTGTATAAAAAAAGAAATTTATACACCAATTCACATGCATGCATATGCCTGGGTCTATATTTATATTCACTATATAAACTCATCAAGGAAAAGAAAATCTCTCATTTATTTTAAGATATTCGGAATCTCCCCCCTCTTTTTTGTCAACTTAAAGCAGGACATTTTAATTTTATTTCTTCTTTTTAATATATGAAATATTTAAAACATAGAAACATGCAGCATGCTAGATTACTTAACACATTTACTTAGAAAAATAATTAAATAAAATTGGCTAAAATTTATAAAAATGATGCCATGCAATCTGTATACTGTCTTTTGAAACACCTGTTGAAACAATGAAAATTAACTATATCTTAATAATGATGATAATATCGTTTTCAAAGGAGACATGTTACAGACATAAATTCTGAGTATATAAAATTAAAAATAGAAATAAATAATAAAACTACTGCAGAAAGAGACTCCATTATGCCTAAAGCCTGGCCTCTTTTCTGAAGATAGCATACTTGGGAAAATGACTCTGGGAAAGGCTTCATTCATGAGTTCAGTATGAGTGGACATTCTAAAATTTGCTAGAGGAATTAAAAATTACTAGGGTCGGTTTGGCACATAATCCATAGCTGATTTTATGAAGCAAAAAGTTATAAAGACTATGGACTCTGGGAAACAAACTGAGGGGTTCAGAGGGGAAGGGGGTGGGGGGATGGGCTAGCCTGGTGATGGGTATTAAGGAGGGCACATATTGCATGGAGCACTGAATGAATCATGGAACAAACAATGAATCATGGAACACTACATCAAAAACTAATGATGTACTGTATGGTGATTAACATAACATAATAAAAACTTTTTAAAAATGTTATAAAGAACATCTTTCTTGAATACCAAGGGGAAGCTCTCAGAGACCAGTGGAATTCTCAACCTATTCAGGTAGTATTGTTGGTGATGAGACATCTTGAAAGAATGGGTAGTTTCTGGTTCCACATGCAAGAATCTTGGAGATCACGACTCCATCCTAACAAGTAAACTGAATGGTCTGAAAAATGAACAGCTCTTCTTGCATCCATAAGAGAGGGGAAGACACAGGAAAACTACTGCTCCCATGTAACTGCAGGGAGTCTGGGCTCACCAGTTCATGAAAACGTTAAGGAAGCCTTGAGTGTAAAGACAGAATCTTGCACTATGAAAGGGAGCAATAATATGTAAGTATGACAATTTTACAATTGATTCGAGTTCAAATAAACTCATAATTAAAGTCTGCGTTAAGACTTTTAGAATGGGAAAAGTTATTCTAAAGTTTTATTGAAGAGTAAACCGAAAGCATTTGATCATATTTACTGAGGAGACTTGCCCTATTAAATGTTATACTACATTATGAAAATTTAGAGTGTTGTTTGTACTAACACAGAATGATAGAAAATATAATGGAAGAGCAAGGAAATTTCCGACTCAATATTTTATGATAAATTAATATATGAGAAAACATGTTTAGTATATAGTGGTGTTAACACTGAGTAGTTATTTGTTAAGAAAAGTCAACAATAAAATGCAAAAATTAAATAAATGAAAATTGAATCTCACTTCATTTTTTACGCACAATATAAATCAAATGTTTAACATAAATTAATATGTGACAGGAATGGTAATCACACCCATAATTAAAAAGGGTTTTATTTTCTTGAAGTTTAAGTCAACTTTCCTTAAGAGCTCCTATTTATCTTTATGGTAGAGAGAACATTTGTTTAAAATGAAATGAAATGGAATTACAAGAAAATTAAAAAGACAATATGTACTTTGGGGTTGTTAGCTCAGTGTAATAATTTTCACTCAATTCTAATGCTAAAAGTACTAATTTTAAAACATGCTATTTTTTTCTCCATTTTCTCTCTTCCCTGTCACCCCTTACCATTGTTAAGTGGTCAGTTCTTAAGAAATTAAGGTGTAGCAAACATTTTTTGCAAATGTCATTCTGCCATTGTAGTGTGAAAGAAGCTGAGGAGGGTATGTAAAAGAATAAAAGTGACTAAGGTCCAATACAACTTTACTTACAAAAGAAGACAGTGGATAGATTTGGCCATAACGTTAGCTTACCAATCCCTGATATACAAACTAAGTGGAATTCTGATCAAAATTCCAAGGGCTTTTATTTGAAGAAACAGAGAAACCGATTTGAAAATTTATATCAAAGTGCAAAAAACCTTTGAAAAAAACCACAACAACTTTGAAAAGAAAGAAAAAAAAAATGAAAAGACACTGGCTTATCTCAAGATTCATTATGAAACTATCACAATCAAGGTAGTTTGGTATTAGTGCCAAGAGAGAAAAATAGATCAATGCAAGAGAAAGGATTGCCCAGAAATACACCTGTATATGAGACATTACCTGATTTTTGCCAAATGTGCAGTCCTCTAAATGGACAAAGGATAATGTCTTCAATAAATAGTGCAAGACTACTTGGATACACATACACAAATAACAAAACTACAATCTAGACCTTGTAAAATGTTCAAAAATCTAAACAAATTGATTAGAAACTAAACTGTAAAACCTAACAGTGTAAGATATCCAAAAGACAATGTAAGAAAATTTAAGTGAACTTAAGGACAGCCAAAAATTTCTCAAATACAACACCAAAGCATGATCTATCTAGGAAAAATAAGATAAATTCAACTTAATAAAAAATAAGAACTTTTGCTCTTTGACAGATATCATTGTGGGAATGAGACATCAAGTCATGGATGGGTGAAAATATTTAGAAATCAAAGATTTGATAAATTAAAAAAAAAAGATGTATCCAGCATGTATAAAGAATTCTCAATATAATTATATAACAATCTAATTAAAAAGGTTTGCAAAAGATATATATATACAATTTACTAAAGAAGATACATAGTTGGTGAATAAGCACATTTATACATGCTCACCATCATTAATCACTATGAAAATGCAAATTATATTCACACTGAAAAGCATTGAAATCCTATTAAAATATCCAAATTAAAAAGAATGAGAATACCAAATGGTGATGAGTATGTGGAGTAAGTGGAACTGTCATAATCTGTACATTAAATTGTGAAAAGCAACAACCACTTTGAAAATAGGGACAGTGTTTTAAATAAGTAAGTATCCTCCTACCACATGACCTTGTCATTTCACTGTTCTTCATTTATCTATGAAAAACAAAAGCTAATGTCCTATTCAAGTCAGTAAATAAATGTTCATAATAGCTTTATTTGTAGTAGTCCCAACTGGAAACAACATAATCGTCTGCCAATAGGTGAATACACATTGTAGTATTAAAATAAAATACTGGGGTGCCTGGGTGGCACAGCTGTTAAGCATCTGCCTTCGGCTCAGGGCATGATCCCGGCATTATGAGATCAAGCCCCACATCAGGCTCCTCTGCTGTGATCCTGCTTCTCCCTCTCCCACTCCCCCTGCTTGTGTTCCCTCTCTCACTGGCTGTCTCTGTCTCTCTGTCAAATAAATAAAAAAAAATAAAAATAATAAAATAAAATAATAAAATAAATAAAATAAAATGCTACCTAGGAAAAACAAAAAAGGAATTAAGTATTGATACATAGATGAACACAGATAAATATTAAAATAATTATATTCAGTGAAATAAACAAGAAGAAAATTCCATACTGTATGGGTTCTCATACATAAAATTCTAGAAAATATAAGCTAACCTATAATGCAGAAAGCAGAGCAGTGGTTTCCAATGGATTGGCGGGGCAAATAGGGGTGGGTGATAGGAAGAATCACAAAGGACCAAGAGAAACATTTGGAATTTTTGACATGTTCATTATATTGACTGTGGTGATAGTTTCATAGGTCAATACTTTACAAATTTTACACTTTAAATACATATAATTTATCATTATATCTCAATAAAGCCATTAAAGTAGTAATGATAAAATACAGTCTTTATTATTATAACTGTTATTATTGTTAGGTAATATCTACAGGTCTTCCTAAAGTAGCACCAATCCAGAAATCATGAAAAATAAGATTGAGAAATTTGACTTCATAAAATTTAAAACGGATTGTTCACATATTGTTCCCATGGTGAAGGCTGTGTGGATGGAGCCATTCAAGAAAAATTCCCAGGTGATAAAGAAGGAAACTCAGGGCCAGAATCCCTTACGTGATTTCACTATAATAATAAAGCCTCTGGGAATATTTATGTATCAACACACACATACACACTAACACACAGGGGTACTCTGGTGTATATATACACACACACTCATTTCAAAACTAATTGGCTAATTTAGTCGATGTGAAAGAGAATTTAAAAATAAATAATAAAATATGGAAAAGCCAGGGAAACACTTTTAAAACACATGAGTATGAAGTGTTCATCAATTTAAATACAAATGACTTATAAATATTTGCATGTGGCTTCAGCTTCAAAATATAAAGAACTTGGACATTATTACCCCTGTTCTTATAACAAAATAAAATCAGAACAAAATAATAGTTAATAATTTTTCTTAGATTCATCGGAGTTTTGAAGTCACGGGCAAAATCTCACTACATCTTAAAAGACAATAGTGAGAATCACACCGGGATGATCTTACCTGAATCAGAAGTGGCCAGAGCCACAAACTGGTAGTAGAACTTACATGATAATTTAATACTTTCTGGAGTCTGAGTATGGACTAGTTCGAGACTAAGAAACTCCTGGTCCCGATCTTGAGGTTACCCCAACAGTGTCATGAATTTTACTTCCAGGAATCCACCCAGATTTCCATGTTCAATGTCTGAGAAAACGTCCCTCACACTTCCAGCAAGGGAGAGTCAAAAGTAATCATTTTGAAACACTCCTGAAACATTTTCCATAAGAAATGGCAAGGAAACTACTTTATCAGAGCTTTGTCTAAGTTGGTGTAAGGACAGTCAAGTCTCAACCCTTCTAGGATTGCTGTCTCACCTCAGAGGAAGGAAAAAAGAAAGTTTAAAAATATTTCTGGTGATTTCTAACTCAGCATATAATGAACTTAAAGGTCATCACTCCCATTCACACAAGGAAAAAGCTGAGCAAACTGAAAACCAACTCTTCTTAGATCCGTTAGGGAATTGAGGTAACAGTGCAAACCACCACCTCCCAGACTGGAGAGACAGATAGGCAGATACAAGGAATGACAATTTACCAGAACAGAATCCCTTGGAAACCTTATGGGGTAGGAATACCTATTCAGTAACTGATGAATCTTGGAGGTCCAGTGTGGACACATTTGAGAGGTAAAAATTCCAGGGGGCATCCAATCTTGGGGGAGGGGAGGTCTCTCATACTATGTGAGTGTTATGCCTTACCATATTCTTACAGGGAAAATCAGAGAAAAATTCCCAAATAAAATTTGGAAATGAAATTCTTGTCTCTAATACAGGAAGAGGGAAAGTAGCCATTTTAAAGTAAACCTGGAGCATTTTTTGAGTCTTCTAAACAAGGCCTGTCCTCAAGAAAAACTATTTTATCAGAGCCTAGCCAAGTTGGGGGCGCCTGGGTGGCTCAGTCGTTAAGCATCTGCCTTCAGCCCAGGGCATGATCCTGGCATTCTGGGATCGAGCCCCACATCAGGCTTCTCTGCTGGGAGCCTGCTTCTTCCTCTCCCACTCCCCCTGCTTGTGTTCCCTCTCTCGTTGGCTGTCTCTGTCTCTCTGTCAAATAAATAAATAAAATCTTTTTTTTTTTTAAAAAAAAAAAAAGCCTAACCAAGTGGGGTTTTACCAGAGCCTAAACAATCTGGGGGAAAGGAAATAACTGTCTCACCTAAGGTGATGAGGGTGGGGCTGAGAAGTACTTCTAAAGGTCATAGCCCAGGGGCAGAGGCTCACTGAAAGACTAGGACCTAATATAGGATTATAGTATGTTTTCCCTCCCCCACAACTTAATATCACATTAGTAATACTCCTGTAAAGGGGAATGCAACTGAAAGAAATGTGCATTTCATACTTTATTTAAGAAGAAATATCTAGGGAAACCCAACTCTAACAGGTGACACAAAAATAAGGGCATAAGAGGAAATTTTAGCCTCTGACGCCTATATGTACAGGAAATAGTAAACACAGCTGCCCCCTAGCCAGATAAACACACAATCTCTCAGTAAAGGCCTATGTACCCCAGTTCCTTTGACTTAGTACATCATCGAGAGCATTCCCAGATTTCAGCACAGATTGACAAGCTACACTAAAAGACAAAGAAAACATTTTGAAGAGACACAGCAAGCATCAGAACCAGATACAGATATGACAGAGATGTTGGAACTATCAGAACAAAATTTAAAATAACTATGATTAATATCAAATGGCCCTAATGGAAAAAGTAGACGCCCCAAGAGCAGATGCATTCTATAAGCTGAGAGGAGATGCTAAGAAAAAATCGAAAGGAAATGCTTTAGGTCAAAAGTACTGCAGCAGAAATGAAGAATTGTAATCATTTCTTCGGTTACTTAACTCCTGGGTTTTTTTTATTTGAAGTCTCTGGTATAAAAGTTTGCAAATGTCTAAGAATTTAATTTTCTATACATCACTATTATATTGGAGTAAAATCAAAACTTAAAGTTACAAGGATTTCAATTTTATTTTGTGTACAAGTCTTAAAGTTAATGGTTAACATTTTTCTCTTCGTACGTATCTACATATTTGTTCTATGTCAAGTGTTAATAGTTTGGTTTGGCTTTAGTTTTGAATCAAAGCCTTTAGCTGGCTCTGTGACTACAAGAAAAAGGTTTCCATGCCAAAGTTGTGATTAACTTTATAGATGCAGGAGAATTATGGAAATGCATCATGCAAAATGCCAACTTGCCAAAATTATTCCATGACCTTGTGCTTAGGCTGAGTTTTAAATAATTCAGTGATGTATTGAATGAATAAATTTGTATTGCTTGTTACTCTAAACAGTCATGCATTCACTTTTCTTTGCCATTTTTAATAAAGCCTAGTTTTCTAATATTCATGAAATATTGCATTTCAATTAAATTACATAGGTTTCGAGAAAATAGTTTGCCCTGAGCTGTTTAGTGTTGACACCAACTGTCATTTGCTTTTTCTTTGGTATAATGCCCAAGGAGGCTTTGAGTACAACTAATGCAAAGCACTGTCACTATTTAATGAGATACTTTTTGATCATGTATAACACAACACTGTCTGAGGAATAGAATAATAAACTCAGACAATATTTTGTTTATGAGGGATATGATATATCAAAATACGCAGAGACTTCAAAATAAACTTTTGCTACTTTAGTGGAAATTATATGTGTATACTGTTCTAACACTAATGAATTCCAAGCATATGGATGCAACCAATTATATTTTCTCAAACTCTTCCTTTGTCTCTCACACACATTACCTATTTTCATGGTACACAAATAAATGGACAAAGAAAACGAGTGGATTTTTTCATTACTACATTAATTTATCTTTCCAAAACTAGAAGCTCTCATTCAGCTTTTACCTTTTACTAACCTAGTGAATCTTCCCTATATTTCATGACATTAATTCCTCAAATAATTTTGATGTTTTCAGGTTATTTCTTACTGAATCAGGACATTAGCTCTGATAAACAGAAAGGTATTCCATAATTAGAAATGGCAGCAGTATCCATTCTGGTTACTAGGTCTCGTGCTTTGAACATATTTTCTGATATTTAATTATAATACATATAATTAATGAGTTGGTTTTATTTTGATAGTCACATAGTTTTAGTTAATTTTAGGCATTATGAAATGATAATTGTCATCCCCTTAAATAAAAACAATACAAAATTGAAATATATGATTCTTTACACTTGGAATAGCATGAAATAATATCTACATATTAACATGTACCTTTTTCATTGTCTTTTACAAAATTTTTATTTGTTCTATATGATATTATTGGGTTGATAGCTTGGGATCATTTCACATTAAAATTATTGGCATTTTTGTAACAAAACATTGCTTTCAGTTTCCCTCTCATTCACCTGAGGTCTCTTCTTCTGTGAAGGCAGGTGGTTTCAGGCAGCTGGTATTCGATAGCACAAAAGAATTCTAAATCTACTCCATTGAAGAGGGTTTAGAGAAAGACACAGTCAGAATCTGCCATAGGAATTTTGGAATGCATTTTCATTTTTACAAAAAGTTAGGAGAAATAACTTTATTCATATATTCTCTTTAATTCACTTTATCTGCATTGTATAATCCATGAAAAATAGGGTATCTTCGAGTACACTACTCTTCCTTTTCTTTTATGTAGATGCTTAATAGATTAAGATACAATAATATAGCCAAATGTAGTGCAAAATATCCTTAAAATGGTTTAAATTTTTTTAAGGGAAGATTTTAAAGATTATCTCATTAATTTAGACAGCCATTTTCCTCACCTCCTATGCAGAAAGATTCATCTCTATCTACATAAAAAGGCAGACTTTTAAGGTGTCACTGGGATTTTTCTCCTCTGGTGTATATGCTTTGCATAATTTCCTCCTCTTGAATATGAGGACAATATGTGAATATAATGGAATATAAGCACCTTTGATTATTAGCTCTTATGACAAAAATGATGGTATAGTCACCCCGATGATTATGTCATGTCTTGTAAGCTGTCATGTTGTGAGAGAATGAGGCAACTAGGCCTAGGAACTGAGAGTGACCCTTTGCAGTCAGACAAAAGAAAAAAAATGGAGACTTCACTCCTACAACTACAAGGAAATGACCTTTGCCAACAACTAAATGAGCTTAAGGAACACAAACATTAGATGACATCACAGTCCCAGCCCACACTGTGATGTATGTCTGATAAGACTTCAGTAAAAGACCCAGCTAACCCATGTCTTTTTTCCTTACCTTCAGAAACAGGGAGATGAATGTGTTAAGTGTTAAGTTTGCAGTGATTTGTTATTCTGTAATAGAACATTAATATAGCATTTATAAGGGTTTTAATTTGAGAAGATATCAAAATTATAAATCTTTGAAAGTATTTTTTAATGTATAACATTTATGTTACGTTCGCTTTAATGTGTTAGAAACTACAAATATCAATTCAAGATAATATACATTAGAAAATACTATAGCCTAGAATATTTATCTACATATATGTATACATATGCTTATACAAGGGTACTATATACATGCTTACACTCATTCACATGTCAAAAATATATATCCTTAAATGATATGGGGAAATATATAGCTCTAAATAAAGTGAAAGTTTTAAACTGAATAATATTATATATCTTGTTCACTAGTAGGGAAGAACGACTGCAAAAAAAATAGGAAAGATTGTGTTCATGTGTACATTACCATCTTCTAATGCAGAAAACTAATGTTGCCGATTATATATCTTTAAATTTCCACTGTAATAAAATAAATAAATGAGATATTTAACTGAATAGAATGCAACTATGTCTTAGAACAATGTAATTTTTAACTTAAATTTTAACATAATTTTAATTAATTTTATTATACTAAATTCTAAAATATAAATAAATTCATTTAAATATAAATATCATTTTGGATCCTTTCTAAACATTTATTGTATCAAAACGAATATATAAAATCTACTTTTAGTGTTTCTATTTTGTACAGAGTTCTTTATTCCTTTTTAAAGCAACTCTTTCACATTTTTTAATATTAGCAGATAAGTTTTAATGTAAACAAATCCATTGAAATATAAAGGTCTTTTCACATTTATATACATATTTTTCGAAGTCTCCAAATCATGACATAAGATGTGGGAGAAGAAAAGAGATGAACTACAATTACTGTCTCTTTTATGGTAGGAACTGTATTTTCAAGAGAAGACAAACCATCAGCCATTGAAACAGAGACCAAAGGTGTCTATATACTGCCTTTTTTCCCAAGAGAAGACTTTAAAATGTAATCACAACACACAACTAGCCAAACATTTCTTAGTATTATGTACCTCAGTTATTACACTCTTTCCTTTTCCTTGGCCTTCCAACTGTGGATGAAGACTAGTGCAGATGGCTCATTCCACCATCATGGGAGAATACAAAGATTTTGATGAAAATGTATTAAGTTAGCTTAACAAACCCTTAAGAACTTGCCTTATTCAATGCAGTAGTTTACTTTTAGTAATTTTAGAGCCATCACATATGCTGGATTTCTAAATGCATTTCTATTAAAATTTGTTTTATATGTATGGCCAATATTGCTGATTCTTATATTCCTGGTTAAAAATAATAGTACTGGGGCGCCTGGGTGGCACAGCGGTTGAGCGTCTGCCTTCGGCTCAGGGCGTGATCCCAGCGTTATGGGATCGAGCCCCACATCAGGCTCTTCTGCTATGAGCCTGCTTCTTCCTCTCCCACTCCCCCTGCTTGTGTTCCCTCTCTCGCTGGCTGTCTCTATCTCTGTCGAATAAATAAATAAAATCTTAAAAAAAAAAATAATAGTACTTACTCTCTTCCATTAGTGTCAGGTTAACTTCCATCGTTCTTCTGACTTAGGAGCTCATGAAAACTAATCTAACATATTGTTTATATTGCATTCGGAAGTTCCAAGGAGAGAATGAAAACTTAGTTCCAGTTTGTCACTTCAGAAATTTGCATCACCGACTAGTATTAGGTGAATTTGTTCAAACTACAATATTGGATGTATTCTGTAAATGGGCTAAAATTAAAGAATCTGAAATGTTAATTTTAAGCCTAGATTGGCCGTTCTTGATGGATTCATTTCTTATTAGGAGAGATTCTGATCTAAATTATTCCCATAATAAGACACATTTTTGACAATAAGACCTAAGTTTAAAATAAATATAAGTAAAGGGAACTGATCAAGTTTTCAGACTATATAGAAAAAGTAAAACTTTATTTAAGGTGAGTCCAATTTATAAGCCCTGCCTCTCAGTCTAACTTTTGATTTCTGAAACCCCCATGGTTATCAAATATAACAAAACTTTGTATACAATTATATGACAGCTGTTATTATTATTATTGTTTATGTATATGCAATGCAAATTATAATATTTAATTTAACTTTATATTTCACGGATACTTCTAATTTTGATTGGTATATTTTATGGATGGTAAATTATACTTCATTCTCTGTAAATTTGAAATGCAATGCTAAATGACTACTCTTGGTAAACTCGTTGATATCCTAATCATCCAATTTTTATCTGTGATTAATTAGACATTGATGAGAACCTGAAATTTTTTATCCAATGTGAATGCTGGCCCAATATCATGTTCAACGACTGTTATGTATTTTGTTATTATGAGTGTATTTCAGTTTATAAAATGAATGCTAACATTCTATAACATTCGACTTACGTAGACTTTAATTTAAAGGACCCATCAGCTGGAATTTCCAAAGCCTTAATGTTCATGTCACAATTCATATTCAAAGTTAATCCTCAAATGATATTTTTGGAAATATTTCATGACAGGGCGAATTCTTCAGTTACCTGAATCTATACAACTCTTATTTCTTAATATTTTAAATTTCCCTGAGCACGATATATTCCATTGACTCACATTTATACGCACTCATTGTGCAAATCAATATTTCTCTTTACAATCCATACTATTTTTTCTACATTGTCTGTGGTCAAGAAAAACCTTTCTACCAGCATATATAAGACATGTTTATTTTTTTTTAAGATTTTATTTATTTATTTATTTATTTATTTATTTATTTATTTGACAAGGAGTCTGATGTGGGGCTCAATCCCAGGACCCTGAAATCATGACCCGAGCAGATGCTTAACTGACTAAGCCACCCAGGCACCCCTATAAGAGATGTTTGAATGGAATTATAAAATGTCTGGGAGTAGTAAGTGTTCCTTTTTAAAATTTATCTCATAAAAATATAATTATATGTAAGCACATTTGATCTACAGTATGTAGACAACAGTAGTGATAATAAAGTAATCTACAGATCTCAGTAGTTGGGTAAATTAGAGCAATAGAATATTTTCCTTTTGCCATAATAAAGACATTGTATATTAGCATATATAAGGGATAAAATCAGAACTTCACAAAGTACAGACAACTATGCAATGTTAAAAAAGAAAAACTCTCCCACCAGTTGAAAAACATCTTGTCTTTTCCATTAATGAAAAAAAATTTATGATTAAACATATAATGCTACATTTTCCTGTGGTGCACGATAGTAGTCTTTTAGTGTTAATTATTTATTAATAAAAATTAAAGTAATTATTAAGCAGTAATTCTAGAATGTGATTGCAAAAAATGACATACCCCAAATTAAAGACTGATAGATACGTGGAAATGTAACTTTCTCCCAACTTAGCCTCTGTAGTCTATAGTCATACTTTCCTATTTTGCTTTATGTTTATATTGTATTTAATGCTAGACTGTCACCTTTAATGTCAAATCTAAAATGATGGCAGCAGAAGCTTGAAAACTACAACATATTAACATAAAAGCACAGCAAGATACCAACTAAGAGCACAGTTGAGAAACTAAAGGAAAACAATGACAATCCCTCAGTTTATATCCTTCCCCAAAAGTTCTGTGAATCTCTCCTTCTTTGATTTATTCCACTTTAAATTCATTTATCTGAAACTCAAATAAAGGAAAATATTTATCTCTGGCAAATGTGGAAAAAATTGGGACCTATCCAAATGTGTCCAATATCCTTACTTGTTTATATTTTGATTGTTTATAATATTATTTTTAATCCCAGCACTTCATTCTAATATTTATAATATTTCATTGATTTTCAATTGATTTACTGGTTACATAAGGCTCACAGTGTTATATGTGAAAGCATCCAAGAAATGTACTGCTGAACTGGCCCCAGGGTTGGCTTAAGTGAAATCTGGCTAAAAGTCAGTATTTTAATGAATTAGTTTTCAGTTCCCTTTATATTTTATTTTCAAAGGACGTTGTAAATTCAGAGCACTCTAGATGCCAAATACTTTCTACTTAGTCTGGGAGCAAATAATTGTATGCATTTGGAATTCCGTAATTAAAAGGAATTCAGCCTGAAACCAATAGTGGTTATAACAAGGCTTCAGGATGCGAGGTTAAGATACACAAGTAAATTGCTTTCATATATACCAGCAATGAAAAAGTAGAATTTGAAAGTAAAAACACAATATCATTTACATTAGCACCCCCAAAAATGAAATACTTATATACAAATCTAACAAAATAAGTATAAGATCTACATTAAACAACAAAATTTTGTTAAAATAAATCAAAAGTAAATAAATGCAGAGATAACCCATGTTCATACATAGGAAGACTCAATATTGTTAAACTGTGAGTTCTTCCAAACTTGATCTTGATCAATGCAATCCTAATCAAAATCTTGGCAAGTTATTTTGTGGGTATTGACAAATTGATTTTAAAATTTATATGGAGAGGCAAAAGACCCAGAACTAAAAAAGCCAGCACAATACTGAAGGAGAAGATAAAGTTGAGGACTGACACTACAAGTCTTCCAGACTTATAAAGCTATATTAATCAAGACCATGTGATATAGGTGAAAGAATAGACAGATCAGTGGAACAGAACAGAGAGCCCAGAAACACATTTTCATTAATATAGTCATCAGATCTTTAACAAAGAAGCAAAAAGATCGTCTTTTCAAAAATGATGCTGGACCAACTGGCATTCATGGACCAAAAAAAAAAAAAAAAAAAAAATCTAGACAACAGACCTTATAGCCTTCACAATGTTAACTCAAAATGGATCACAGACCTAAATGTAAAATACAAAACTACAGAACTCCTAGAAGATAACGTAGGATAAAACCTAGATGACCTCGGGTAGATGTAACACCAACAGTATGGTCCATAAAACAAATAATTGATAAACTGGACTTCATTAAAATGAAAAAGAACAATGTCTGCTGTGAAAGCTACTGTTAACAGAATGAGAAAACAAAACACATAGAGAAAATATTTGAAAAGACACATCTGATAAAGGGCCATTATGTGGCATAGACAAAGAACTTTTAAAACTCAACAGAAAAATAAAAACACTAAAACTAGCTAAAAACCTGAATGCTTTATCAAGGAAGAAATATAAATGGCGAATAAGCATATGAAAAGATGTTCCAACTCACATGTCATCAGCAAAATGCAAACTGAAGCCACAATATCATATAATTACACACCTATTAGAATGGTCATAATCTGGAGCACTGATCACACTGAATGCTAGTGAGGATGTGGGGCAATAGAAACTCTCATACACTGTTGGTGAAAATGCAAAATGGCACAGCTATTGTGGAAGATAGTTTGGCAGTTTTTTTACAAAGCTAAGCATACTCTTACCATATGATCCAGGAATTGCACTCCTTGGTAGTTACATAAATGAGTTCAAAATTGACATTCACAAAAAAAAAAAAACAACAACCTGCTAATGGATATTTATTTATAGCAGCTTTACTCATAATTGCCAAAACTTGGAAGCAACTAAGATGTTCTTCAGTAGGTAAATGGATCAATAAAGTGTGATACATGTAGACACTGAAATATTATTCAGCACTAAAAACGATGAGCTATCAAGCCATGAAAAGACATGAAGGAAACTTAAATGCATATTGCCAAATGAAAGAAGCCAATCTGAAATGACTATGTTCACTTGATTCTAGCTATATAACATACTGGAAAAGGGAAAACTATGGGAGCTGTAAAAAGGTCAGTGGTTCCCAGGGCTGGGGATGGGGGGCGGAATTGGATGGGAGCAGAGAGGATTCTAATCTCAGGGAAATATTATGCATCATAATATAATGATGGAAGTATTGCATTATATATTTGTCCAAATTCATGGACTGTACAACCCAGAGAATGAACCTAAGGCAAACTATGGACTTCAGGTGATTATGTTGAGTCAACATACATTTATCAATTATTAACCAATACCATCCCGGTGGGAGATGTTGATTGTGCAGGAGGTTATGCATGTGTTGGGGCAGGAGATACTTCGGAAATCTCTATGCCTTTTGCTTAATTTTGCTGTGAATGTAAAACTGCTCTAAAACACAGTCTTAATTTTTTTAAAAAAGGGAAATAGGTAGTCATCATGCTTAACCGTATTTTTGAAATAGATGATTGTTCTAGATACAGCAGGATGCTTTCAATACGAACACAGGATTATTTGGTGAAACAGATTGCATTTTCTATTCTCTACAAAGGGCTATTGAGGCTTATTTGATTTGGGGACAGCTTATAAAATAGTCTTGTGCACATCAAGGAGCACAGAAAGAAACATGCACACACACTCTTGACATATATAAGCATGTAATTACTCTTACCAGGTAAATTCAATAATCACACTCACAAACAGCAGATGATTAATATGCTGACGGCTTATTACTGTTTATGGGCTAACCACCAAAGGAAAACCTTGGCAAATGAACTTATTTGTGCTTCTTTAACATCTGTTGTTAAATATACTTACTTGTTTGAAACATGGCTTTTTTCGCTTGTTATGAGGACTAGTAATGTCCCAAAGAAATTAGGAATATAAAATATTACAACTAATACTCAAATTTGGTATTCATTTTATTTCATAGAAATTACTTTGTTTTTTGTAGACTGAAAGATGGTACTTTAAATAGATAGAGATTATGAAGACAAAATATTTTTGAGTATTTAATGACTTATTTTAAAAATAGTAATCAAGGTTGTATCCTGAATAATTAATTAATGTGCAGAATTTTGGAAGTACAATTTTGATTCATCTATCATGCTAAATCTAATATTACATACAGCAATACCAATCAATAATTAAGTGGCATTGGTTGATGAAATTATTTTAAAACCACATAAGATTTTGCAGAATCTTATCCATGCATATTTTACAATCAATAATGAGAGATTCTTTGCACCTTCCTGCAATTTACCTTGCATTTGACTTTTAAATTTTCAGGTCTAAAAGTAAAAGCTATTTACTTTTAAATATCTAGGACATAATCATACTGGAAGGCAATTTACATTATGCCATAATTTTCTTTCTTTAAATATTATTAGATGACATAAGGCTAAACTAGAAAGGCAAAATGTGGACCAACTTAACATTTAATTTACAAGTGAAATTTAACTTAAAGTAACAAATAAAAGCATCTAATAAGATTCGCCTAAATGGGCTTTGAATTTTTAATCTGTCCAAGGAATACTTTCTTTTCATAAAGCAAAGATTGAATAATATAAACTGTAGTACAAAGGCTAAATGACCTTCTGGTTGGACTAATGTTCTATCCTGTCTTTCTCTGAGGCAGCCTCATGTATTTTTCTTCATGTTAAAAATACTAATCATTACTTAGTTTTCTGGAGTTTTAAAAGTTCCTAGCTAAGCTTATATTTTTTCTGAGGTAAGTTAACTTTATGGAGTTAATTGTTAAAGAAATCAACAGTTTGAGAATGCTAAACTTTAATCTGTTGAATCATAATTTTAGAAAGGAACACTTTCCAAAATTCAAATGCATAAACGGAACTCAGAAGCAAGAATACTCAGAACTCAATTTATCTTAAAAATACATTTTTTTCAAGATATCAAGTGTATAATGTGCATTGATGACTTTTAAAGCTGTTTGTATTACAAGCCATCAATTCTATGGTATAGAAATTAATAAAAATGACAAGAAATAAAGTCATAAAAATACTATTTAATAATTAAATTAAACCTATAAAATAAACTCCCTCCTCATTTAAAAATTAAAATTCTAGGGATACCTGGATGGCTCAGTCATTAAGTATCTGCCTTCGGCTCAGGTCATGATCCCACAGTCCTGGGATCGAGTCCTCATTGGGCTTATTGCTCAGCAAGGAGCTGCTTCTCCCTCTGTCTGCCGCTCCCTCTGCTTGTGCTCTCTCTCTTTGACAAATAAATAAATAATAAAATTTTTCAAAAAAATTAAAATTCTAATATTTAATGAAGAAAGAGAAGTCAACTTCAATATTTACCCTTATGGAAAAAAATATTTATGTGAGATTTGATGTTAGATACAAGCTTTACATATTTTTATTGTATAAGTTAATTAATAATAAATTAGTTACTCAAAATAAAATAAAATGCAATTTACCTATGTAAAAGTGGGTTTCTTTAACTCTGAGGAGCTAAAGTTTAAAAGGCCATTGTTCAAAATTCATTATCTGATCACAATATTTGAGCTCTAGGAGGGAATTTAAGATACACTTGGAAGATAATATTGAGAATTTAGGATTACTTTTGCATTCTTGAGTCTTACTCTCTAGTAAGACTCTAGTAATACTAGAGAGTTTTACTCTCTAGTAATACAATTTTTTAAAAGATTTATTTATTTATTATCCGGGGATAATAAATAGGAACAGAGGAAGAGGGAGAGAAAATCTCCAGCAGACTCTGTGCTGAGCATGGTGGCCCAAGGGGCTTGATCTCATAACCCTGAGATTATGACCTGAGCTGAAACCAAGAGTAGGACGCTCAATCAACTGAGTGACCCAGGAGCCCCAGGAGCAAAACAATTTTTGACTGAGTTTTTGAATTCCCTCTGATCTTCCTAAAGAACAGACCTAATTAGACCCTCAAAAATAGCTTCAATCTCCTTTCTACCTGAAGGCCTTCACATAAATCTTATACCATCATGCGACTCTATTTTCCTACTTCTTTGCCCTTATGACTCTATCCATCAAGTATGGCAAGGCTCTACATCCTTGCTGAAGATTTCCCTGAACATCCATTGCACCTCCCTAGGATCAGTTAGGCTACTGTATTATAGACTTTCCAAATAACATGCGGTTATCCTTGATAGCACTTATAAAATTTATTGTATTAATTTGATTATAATAGGCAATCTCTATAATTTTCCTACTATAACCAAGTCTGATGATATCAGGGACTTATTTTCCAGCTCTGCATCTCTAAGTAACATGCTGTAACTACCACAGATTTTGCACAGAATTATTTGACTGCAATTTTTGAATATAATTCTGGTCTTGATTGATTATATCTCTATTTCTTAATCATAGTAATAGACTTATGATCATATATATCTAAAGAGAAACCAGAACCATTTTCAGCTATTTTTAGTTTAATTGAGTCAGATTCTATTGCCAAACAATTCAAAGGTTGTTATAAATCTCTGGACTTACTGGTTTAAAATGACTTCTCTTTATATGAGTTTCTCATGCCATTAGGATTGAGTGAAAATATATAGTAACTATGAATAACTACTCAGGAATGATGAAAACTACCCAATTAGTAAGATTCTGAAAGAGCCTTTGACAGACAAATATTAGAGGGCCCGGAATACAGATTCTTTGCTCTCAGCATCCCTCACCACAGTGCTTGGAAACTCATCTTGCAAGACTCCACTTAAAAACGTCTCCTCTGGATAATATTTCCTCTGAACACCACTGCCCAGACCTGCCCCAGAGCCCATCACTCTCTTCTTCATCATGCTTTATCTAGTTTATAGCCCTGTTATGCTCTTATAGAGGTTATTACAAACGATTCCAACTTTTCGAGCATATCTGCCTCCTGTATTACACACTGTCGTATTAAGAACAGGAATCATGTTTTATTCAATCTATATCCTTGGCAAATCTCTCATTTTGCTAAATAAAGACTTTAGATTAATTTCATGAGGCAAAACATGAATATTATTACCATTTTACTTATCAGCATGCTTTTGAATTTCATGATTTATTGTAATGGTGGTAACATCTTACAATCCAATCATAAATAGTGAAATATAGTATGTTTTCGATATTATACTCATGTCCCTGTTTTGCAATAATGAGAACCTTCTGCAAGAATTTTCATTTAATTTTTAACTGCCACATCTAACAGTAAACAATTAAATGGATGACCCTTTTTATAGTAGAGTAATGTAATGAGGAACCCAATGTTGACTCATAGACAGCTTTCATGACAGGGGCTGGGGTGATGAGATTCCATCTCCTCCCACTATTTCTCAGATACTAACTCACTTCATATTTACCAAGTACCTGCTTAGCCTAAAAAACAAAAAACAAAACAAAACAAAAAAACAGGGCTCTGTCAATTGCAGGCTAGCATAATAAAAAAAGAAGGAAGCAAAGGAATAACATATAGCCAATAAAAATGAATGTTTTTTAATTATACTGGATGATAAGACACTAAACCTGCTTTTATCAACAGACTTCTCCCCATTATATATTAAAGTTGACAACTCTGTTTCATTATACATGACAACTTACTTGCCAGGTATTATTACTCAGGGCTTATGCTCAGGTCTCTGTCCAAGTTCTTCTCAACTATCCTTTAAATGACAGTGCTCCCACAGAAGCCCCTTTTTAGGTTAAAATTAAAAGTATACAACAATTTTGCTTATGCTCTCTAATGGCATTTATTCTTTTGATCTGTATAATAATGAAATTTTCTTGAAAGTTTTCATAATTTTATTTTTAATGGCATATTTAGTTCAACTATATAAATTGATAACTTTTATAACATTCATTTATGATGTATTTAGTAATGTCATTCTTTATTATTATTTTTTTAATTATTTACTTATTTGAGAGAGAAAGCAGGGGAGGAGCAGAGGGAGAGGGATAAGCAGACTCCCCACTGAGGGCAAATCCCATCATGGGGCTGGATCCCATAACCCCGAGATCATGACTGAGCCAAAATCAAGAGTCATTCACTCAACTGACTAAACCACCCAGGTGCCCCTATTAATATCAATTTTATTTTGAAAGTGAATTTCATCATTTTGTCTTTCTTTTACATCACCACTCAATTTAAAAGTAGGTTATTATCTATTCATGTTTAATTTCTATTAGTGATATATATCCAGTAATATAAGAAAATATTTGTATTCATTTAGAATATTCCTTTGCCTTTTTTACGATATGAAAAAATTAAATAGCATGTTTTTATATTTTTTCTCAGAAACTGGTTTTTAATGCAATGAGATAACTTTCTACTGTAATTGCATATAGTTTGAGTAACTTGGAAAATGAATAACGGAAAGTCTACATCAACTTTTTATTCATGACATTATCCAATATGTTGACTGCCATTCACTGATAATGTCACAAATAACTCTGTTACCTACCACTGGCTTCCATTCAGGCTGTTATTACTTACTCTCACATTCTGCAATCACTTATTATATAATTCAGTGGAGGGTAACCAACACATTTGAAAGCTTTCCCTTTCACCCCACCCCTTGATTGACAGAATTCCTGGTTTCTATTAGGAGTGGACTCATTTGTATGTAAAATATTCTGTAACATCCAATTGCTTGCATAAAAATTTAAAACAAACAACAATCAATGCAATTTTGTCCTAGTTTCAACTGACAAGTGCTGGATGTTGAACACATTGAGGAAATTCTCAGAGGACTTTTTGTGAGTGTGACTATTTTTAAAGTATTTAGAAATATGTATCTTCAACCAAAGGAAAAAAAAACCCAAAGAAATAGTTTAAAAGAGGAAATATCAATAACAGTGGCATCCTGGATTATTTGATTTTTGAGACTTGAAGGTAAACGTAATTCAAGTGACAGATGAATTTATGCCTCTAGCAGTACCTCCCTGCACACTGAACTGTATATTTTGAACACGGCCCCAAAAGGTTAGATGCCTACCGGTTACGTAGTTAAATAACACAATCTATATTCACAGCTTGCAGATGGGACAGTTAGATCACAGAAACCATTCACTTTCTAGTATGTTAATGTTTTGTTTGTGCAGCGTTCTTCCATTGTCACAGTTTAGGAAATATGCTTCCCCCTTCATTCTAGCCAACAGGTAGCTCATTGGTGTTCACTATACCCTATGCCATCTGACTGTAGCAACAGAAGGCAGAGCTTAACTATTAAAATAATGCATTTTTCACAATTTTGTAGGATTGCAAAAATAACTGAAGATTGTTACTCACAGCTCCTCTTGTGAACATTATATTAACCGGGAAGGTTAGAATTGGACCCTCAGTAGCAGTAAGGCAATATGGCCTTTAAAGTTCAGAAATATAATGACCGACTGTGAGAATAAGCTGAAATTTTCTATAGCTTGGGAAGAACACACTCGACAAAGTAGTATAATTATCTATGTGGAATGGGTTCGAATGCAGGATTTATTACACAGTTAGCCATTTGGACAGTCTTCAAAAATCTGGTGATACACGGGGGAAGCAGCAAGGACTGAGTTTAATAACTAATTAATTGAACTGCAGAAACTGACTAAGGCTTAACTTTTCAACGTAATTCTCAAATGGAGTGTCAAGTAACACAAAAGAACAACTGGATACACTATAGAAATATTAAAAAAAAATAATCTCAATGCTTTAGGCATTTCCGTTGGTGCCTTCTAAAAAAATAACTTGCTTGGTTTCAGATTATTGAACTGGTTATTTTCAGGTCAACTAAACCCCAGACCCCTCTCTATATGTGCATGCACACACACGTGTGCCACATGATGAAGAATCACTGTGATAAGTCATCACAGCCTTTAACTAGTTTTAATACTCTGAAGAAGGAACTAAAAATGAGTTTGCCATCTGTTGAAGTAGAAAGGAGTAATTAATCATCAGTGACCCATTACTAGATAGGTGTCTATAAATTGCCTGATCACTATGTTGCCCAGAATTATTTATGGGATTGCTTTCAATGTGTTGCTTGTTTTGGAAGCCCTCCAATCACCATGATCATCATGGAAAAGAGTTCAGGATTTATAATTCTATCAATTTCTACAGATTAAGTAGAGCTAGGTTTTCAAGTGGCAGTTCCTTCATGCTTGGGTATCAAATCACAACTTATGAGCAGCATATTTTATTTTCAGACCTGGAGATCTTACTTTGTCAAAAGATCTAAATGTGAAAATACATGAAAAATAGAAAAAAAGTTCATAATTATATCTTTTAATAGTTTTGGTAAGATATCCTCCTTGCCAATGAGGTTTGTCTGCCAGGCACAGGATAATTAGAAATTAGCTTTTGCCATTTGTTTTTTCACGATAAATTTTTAATAATTTTATGATGTTAGAAAATATGTAGATATCGTGTTCAAGAAATATGCTAGTTGTAAAGCAATGTGACTAAATAGGCAGCAAGTAAAGGTAGAGGAACGAAATCATAGTGGTGATATGTAACTTCTCAATTTACATATAAATTTCTAATTTAATTATATGTAGATATCTATAAAATTATTATTTAAAGTAAGACTTTGGGTAAACAAATAGTCATTGCCATAGAATATTTTAGTTAAAATAATGAATATATTACAATTAATTGGTTGCTTCTAAGTGCACTGGAGAACTTGGAGAAAGAAGAACATGAGTTCAGTGCTTCAAACTTCGATTAAAGGCTTCAGTAAGAAACAGAAAGTTTCTGTAATTGTGCTAACAAATCTTTAGTTCCTGTAGCCACAGGGCTGTTATTTCCAAAAACCTAACCCAGAGTCTAATCCTATGAGTGGCTGAATTACAACAGAAATGAAACTTACAACTTCATAAGGTCTATTACTATAAAGATGGGACATTCACTAGGAAATAATGGGACCCTAGAAATTGGCACATGGGCAGAATCTCATTAAGCTGGAGACAATGCGTTCCCAAATTCCTTCTGATTTTCCTTGCCAGGAGAGCCAGCCTTTCTTCCCTTCTTTAAGGAATGTAGTCTCTCCTTGTCTGAAAAATCTTTAATTGCCTTTTCTGAAGTAGTTGTTTGGTAGGGGACTTCTGATCCTCTTCTGAACCCATTCCTATAGCCTCCTACTGCCTCCAGACCCATAGCCAGACTCAAGTACCAGCATGTCCCAGAGGGAAAGGTAAAAAGTGTGATCCATGACGACACAGTATACATACCAAAACCTGGCAAAATCATGTCAAATGACATCGATAGAAATTGGAAAAATATTTGGGAATGGATCCTAAGAGTTTTGTGTTAGAATGAAAGAAAAACAATACTGTATCAGGCTGTAATCATTGATAGGGATACACTAAAAGGCAGAGGAATAGAGATATTCACATATTAGATTTATCATGCAACACCCCCAAACTATGTCCTTAGAAAAAAGTCTAGAGACTAATGCTTTATGAAGGCTTTGGTAAATATCTTTGTAAGGGGAGTCCCGACATTCTCAACACTCTGTATTGGCCCTTGTATGTAGGCCAGAAATTGTAGTGTAAAATTGTGCCATCTCAGGACCTGACTCCCTGAATTCAATTCAGATGATGAGGCCCAAGGTGGCAAGAGCCTGTCTTAATTATTAAAGACAATAGTTGTGATTACCGTAATAGTAAGTCGTTATAAGCACTTACCATAATAATTTGACCTATAGAAAGGGACATTAGCTAACTGATCATGTTGTCCCTAGTATTGAAATAGATGGATATCTTACTGAATCCTTTCTTGATTGATATAAGTGGATAAACCCTAGAATCTTGAACAGAAGTATGGACTAACCACAATGGAGAGTCACAGTCACTCAAAATATTCCCCAATTTAAGGCAATTTACAGTACGGAGATTCCTGAATGAAAAGGAGGCCTGGCCCTTTTGAGGAAGTCCTTGCTACACTGACAAAAATTTATAATGTAAATTTTTTCTCAGCCTTCCCTAAGGGACCTGACATTATATTACCAGGAGTATAGTGTACTAGGGAAGGGAAATAAATGAAAATATTTGGGGATACCAGACACTGGTTCATACTCAGATCCCAAACATCACTATAGTCCACCAGTAAGAGTAAAAGCTTATAGAAGTCAGGCAATCAAAAGAATTTGGTATGGGTCCACCTAACTCTGGGCCTAGTGGGACCCTGAATGCAATCTGTGGTTATTTCCCAGTTTTGTAATCGATAAATATATCCAGCAACTGACTGAATTCCCTGATCCACAAAGTGAAAATTATTATGGCAGTAAAGGTCAATTAGATGTCATCATAACTGTCTCTATTGACCAAAGCAGTCAATTAAAGGTTACACTGTGTTACTGGAATGATTACAGAGATTGTGCCACAATCAAGATGCAGAGGAAGTGAGTCTCTTCATATGCTCATTCAACTCACATCCCTTTGACCCATGTAGAAGACAGATGGATCTTGGCGAATGAGTGTGAATTATTGAAAACTTAATTGGTCATATGAATTGCAGCTGTTGTCCTAAATGTGGTTTCAGTATTGGACCAAATTAGTATATCTTCTGGCACCTGGTATGTAGATATTAATGTGGCAAATGCTTTTGCCCCGTAACTGTCAGTAAAGACCATCAATAGCAGTATTCCTTCTTCCCGGTTGGGCAGAAATAAATTTTCACTGTCCTACTCAGGGCTACATTAATTCTGCAGCCTTGTGCTGCAGGAATCTTAATTGCCTATCCATTGCAAAAGACATCATGCTGGTCCAAGACTTTGACGATATCATGCTGACTGGAGGGAACCACTACCATAGCAGGTGGTAGGAACTTTATTATTGGAACTTGGGGCCTTGTTACTATTTACAGAAATAAGGATTATATAGCCCCTCTCTACATTTTCCTTGAATTGTAAGGTACATATCTATAGATATTAAGAAATTTCTCTTTTCCCTCCTATCCCATCCACAATCAACAAATGTATGAAGGTTAGATATGCCATAAATTACTCACTTTGTTAAATATTGAAAATGGATTATAATGAAGAAAATGAGGGTTTATATTCAGAGAATCTAAATTTATAGTATGATACTAAAGTAACTAATACATCTTCAGATTTTCTACTCTTGTGGAGTGATGTTTGTTTCCAAAACATCTTTCTTATGTTAGTCTTGCCATTTTAGGAATTATATGTATATAAGAAAGTACTATAGGCAATCAAATGACTTTATTATAATGGACACTTTACTTCCGTCTTGGCCTACCTTGTATTTACCCCTTCTTCTTGATTGTCTTATGTGGAATGATTTCATTCTTAATAAATAGAATTTGGTAGACTACATGAAGATACCTTTTTTCTCAGAGACAAATGGCAGACATATTGCTCAAGGTTGGTCAATGGAGGATGGCCCTATGGAATATAAATCTTCTACAAAGTGACAAAGGAACCTGAAAATTTGCAAAGTGCTCTGGCTTTATGAGGCCTGTTCTTATACTTCCTACCTTCTAGTTCTATGAAGCTGTTTAGTTTTTGACAAACTTCCAAGCACAGTGTTTATATTTCCATAGATGTGAGCTCACCATATAATTTTGCTTAAAAATGACTAAAGATAGAACTATTGCTTGCAACTAAAAGAATCTCATTTAGACATCATTCTAATAAATATTATTTCTTTGTTTTCTTATGAACCTTGTTAGTGTCCTCAAGTGACAATATCATATTATAGTACCTTTGCTTAATGGTGTGAATACCTTCTCTATTCTGTATATTGAATGGTGTGGCTTCTGATATTTCCTTTTTATACTTGGAAATGCATGAAATTTTTTACAGACATATATGTACACACACAAAAATGCAAGACTATGTTTGCTGGTTCTTTCAAAAAAACACTAAAATGTGGTGGGAAGGATGAGGGAACATTTCACCATTTCTAATTGATGGAGAATCCTCCAAGGAGACAAGTACAATGCCAAAATGTTGTGGAGTATTGAACCCAACTCCCCATGGTCCCAAAGGTGATATTCTGATTTGTGTATTTTAACATGGCTATAAACATTTGGTTCACAGTTGTTAAGAGTTAAACAAAGGAAAATAGGTTAAAACTGGTCTCTCTTGAGAGAAGAAGAAAGAAAGAAAGAGCAAAGAACATCTTGGCAAAGTGTAATGAGGAAGTGGGATCCCAGGGGAATACCCAGCTTCCCCAAATGAGACCGCAAGAAAACCTGCCAGAGACACACCGGGGAAATATGCCAAGATAACATATTTTCTCTGAGGGAAACAGAGCCTGTGAGGAAAAACAAATTGAAATTGAGGAAATAACTGAAAATAAAATCCAAAGCATGGAGGAAACAAAAGGTAATGAGCACAACACAGGAGAGGAGGAAAAAAAAATTGAGTTTTCATTTATTTACAGATGTTTACCTTTATCGGAATATATATGGTGATGATTTTTCTTCTAAAACGTATTGTTAAGAAGATTTTAACTATTCATGTATATGACTTTAGTATTCTCTTATTGTATAATTACTGACTATATTGATATAATCAATATTGATGATGAAGATAACAAAATGTTTAACATTATTCACAAATCTGGATTAGAGTTAAGATTCAGATAGTGGCGGCATAAAATCCCAGTAGTGAGTAAACTGGTACAATGCACTTTGTGGGTATGGAATATAGTCTTAAATATTATGAGATCAGTGTTTTCTGTTTGTTTAACAAGGCTATCTCATTGTTTTGAAGACAAACCATAGAAACAAGCAAATAATTAGAGGAAAAAAAACCACTTAATCCCCAAATAAAAATAATAGGTTAAAATATATCATAACAGCAATGTCTATCATGGCCAAACTGTGGAAAGAGCCAAGATGTCCTTCAACAGATGAATGGATAAAGAAGATGTGGTTCATCTATAGGATAGAATATTACTCAGCTATTAGAAAGGATGAATATCTACCATTCACTTCAATATAGATGGAACTGGAGAGTATTATGCTAAGTGAAATAAGTCAGAGAAAGACAATTATCGCATGGTTTCACTCATATGTGGAATAGAAGAAATAGTGCAGAAGATCATATGGGAAGGGAGGAAAAACTGAATGCAAAGAAATCAGAGAGGAAGACAGACCACGAGAGACTCTTGACTCTGGGAAACAAACTGAGGGTTGCTGGTGGGAAAGTGGGTGGGTGAATGGGGTAACTGGGTGATGGGCATAAAGGAGGGCATGTGATGTGATGAGCACTGAGTGTTATATGCAAATAATGAATCATTGAACACTACACCGAAAACTAAGGATGTACTATATGTTGGCTAATTGAATTTAAATAAAAAAATGAATAAATATTAAAATAGAATATAGTGACAAAACTCTAACATTTAACATTTTTTAAATGTAAAATTGTATATAGAGCTATACTTCCAAAATGACAAAACTTAAGTTTTACAAAGTATTGCAACTTTAAAAAAAATATATCTTACAATAACCAAAACAGCAGAGAGCATAATAGTTTCCCCTAAAAGAATCATTACTCTTACAGAGACATTATAACTGAGCAAATAATTTCACCAAAACATATTTTATTAATATAACACAATACTATTTTTTACTACATTTTTATGAGAACTGGTGAAGACATATAAACTCCATTAAAACATTTAGAAGAATCAGTTTATTTATAGAGATAACATTACTATGATTTTCTACAAAATCTAATGAGATAGCATTTTAAAATAACCCAGGAGGGATGTTTGGGTGTCTCAGTCAGTTAAGCATCTGCCTTCAGATCAGGTCATGACCCCAGGGTGCTGGGATGGAGCCCCACATCAGGGACTCCTTGCTCAACAGGGAGCCTGCCCTCCCTCTGCCTGCTGCTCTCCCTGCTTGTGCGCTCACTCCCTCTTGCTCTCTCTCTGGCAAATAAATAAATAAAATCTTCAAAAAAAATAAAAAAAACAGGGGCGCCTGGGTGGCTCAGTTGTTAAGTGTCTGCCTTCGGCTCAGGGTGTGATCCTGGCGCTCTGGATTGAGCCCCACATCAGGCTCCTCCGCTGGGAGCCTGCTTCTTCCTCTCCCACTCCCCCTGCTGTGTTCCCTCTCTCACTGGGTGTCTCTCTCTCTGTCAAATAAATAAATAAAATCTTTAAAAAATAAATACATACATACATACATAATAAAAAATAAATAAAAATAACCCAATAAATATTTAGAAATATATGGATATTTTGTGGAACTTCATCAAGATAAAAAGCTTCTGCACAGCCAAGGAAACAGTCAAAAAAACTAAGAGGCAGCCCGCGGAATGGGAGAATATATTTGCAAATGATGCTACAGATAAAAGACTGGTATCCAAGATCTACAAAGAACTTCTCAAACTCAATACATGAGAAACAAATAAACAAATCATAAAATTGGCAGAAGATATGAACAGACACTTTTCCAATGATGACATACAAATGGCTAACAGACATATGAAGAAATGTTCAAAATCATTAGCCATCAGGGAAATTCAAATCAAAATTACACTAAGATATCACCTTACACCAGTTAGAATGGCAAAAATGGACAAGGCAGGAAACAACAATTGCTGGAGAGGATGTGGAGAAAGGGGATCCCTCCTACATTGTTGGTGGGAATGCAAGTTGGTACAGCCACTCTGGAAAACAGTGTGGAGCTCCCTTAAAAAGTTAAAAATTGAGCTACCCTATGATCCAGCCATTGCATTACTGGGTATTTACCCCAAAGATACAGACATAGTGAAGAGAAGGGCCATATGCACCCCAATGTTCATAGCAGCATTGTCCACAATAGCCAAATCATGGAAGGAGCCGAGATGCCCTTCAACAGATGACTGGATTAAGAAGTTGTGGCCCATCTATACAATGGAATATTACTCAGCTATCAGAAAAAACGATTTCTCAACATTTGCTGCAACATGGATGGCACTGGAGGAGATAATGCTAAGTGAAATAAGTCAAGCAGAGAAAGACAATTATCATATGATTTCTCTCATCTATGGAACATAAGAACTAGGAAGATCGATAGGGGAAGAAAGGGATAAAGAAAGGGGGGGGGTAATCAGAAGGGGGAATGAAGCATGAGAGACTATGGACTCTGAGAAACAAACTCAGGGCTTCAGAGGGGAGGGGTATGGGGAATGGGATAGGCTGGTGATGGGTAGTAAGGAGGGCACGTATTGCATGGTGCACTGGGTGTTATACGCAACTAATGAATCATCGAACTTTACATCAGAAACCAAGGATGTACTGTCCGGTGACTAACATAATATAATAAAAAAATTTAAAAAAAAAGAAAAAAGAAATATTTGGGTACTGACATTTAAATTATAAGCTAATAAATAGTATAATAAAATCTGGAAATTATGCATTTTTCTATTTAGTATAAAGTTAAATTGATTTAAAAATATTAAATGGTAACTTCATACTTGCATATTTACTAGAAAATGAGCAACTATTTTTTTTAGCTGAAATTCAAAAATGCTTCCATAGGTGTGTGTGGGTGGCTCAGTCAGTTAAGCATCTGCCTGCAGCCCAGGCCGTGATCCCAGGGTCCTAGGATGGAGCCCAGTGTCAGATTCTCTGCTCAGCGGGAAGCCTGCTTCTCCCTTTCCCTCTGCTTGCTGCTCCACCTGCTTGTGCTCTCTCTCTGTCAAATAAATAAATAAATAAATATTTTTTAAAAGTTTCCATAATTTTATGTTTATGAATAATCACAAGTGGGAAAACATGAAGCGTTCAAGTATGAACACATTTTAATACCTTCAGGCTATCGATTAGATAAATACAGGATTACTGTGCAAACATATCAAAAGGCAGCCATCCTTTAAAAATTATAATTCTTTTGCAACGTATTATCTGAAATGACAAAGTTCTTTTGAAATACTAACATCCTTATGCATTATGATCCAGGTTAGGTCAAGCTATGTAATGCGCAACAAATGTATCTTTGTAATGTGTGAAAAGAAATATGATAAAAGTTATTCAGCAACTTTTTTTTTTTTCCAGTTTCTGGGTCATTTGTTTGGTCTCTGAAAATATCAGGGTAAGACAAATATTCGTCACTTCTTTTGTTTGTTTGAAAAAAATATAATGTTGAAATACTTTCTTGCTTAACAGTTGAATTTGTATTGCAAGTAGTGGTGGGAGACTCCAAAGCCCTTATCATCTTCACAGCCATCGCATTTCTGTCACTGAGCGGAATGTAATTGATGATACGCCAGCATTTTCAGGTTAAAAGTTTTAGAAAACGGGTCAGTGCTACAAGGTTTTTATTTCTGGAATATCTTTCTTCTTTCTACACATACCTGCTGTGTTTTTATTTTTTTAAGATATATTTATTTGAGAGAGAGAGTGCGTACGCATGCAAGGACGAATGCGTGCAGGGGCAGGGGAGAGAGGGGCACAGGGAGAAGGAGAGACACAGTGTCATGAAGACTCCTTGCTGAGGGTGGAGGGTGAGGTGGGCTGTATCTCACCACCCTGAGATCAGGACCCGAGCAGAAACTAAGAGTCCCCCACTTAACTGACTGTGCTTCCCAGGCACCCCACTTGCTGTGTTTTTTTTTTGTGTGTGTGTGTTTTTAACATAAATATAAGGTTAACTTAAATTAACAATAACCTTGAAAAAATTAGCTAACTTATTATAAGTTTGATCTTATTATCCAAGATATAATTTTTGCTTATACATTTTGTAAAGAACTATGTTACTGGTTGTTTTGGACTGACTTGTGTCCCACAGATTCAAATATTGAAGCGCTAAGCTTTAATACCTTGAATGTGACTACATTTGGAGGCAGAAGCTTTAAAAAGGTAATTAAGTTAAAATGAGGCCCTTAGGGTGGGTTTAATCCAATCAGAATTGTGCGTTTATAAGAAGAGGAAATCAGGACATACAGAAAGAGACACCGGGAATGCCTGAGCACAGAGAAAAAGGCCATGTGAGGACATAGGAAGAGGGAGCCATCAGCAAGCCAACCAAGGAGGCCTCAGGAGAAATCTAACCTGCTGACACTTTGATCTCAGATTTTTAGCCTCCAAAACTGTGAGAAAATAAACTTGTACTGTTTGAGCAACCCAGACTGTATGTAGGATTTTGTTATAGCAGCCCTATCAAACTAACGTAACTTGAAAGCGATTCATTTATCCATTTTAATTTGCCTCCTCCGCCATGAGAAGGTTTTTCCTGTGAAGCATTAGTAAATAGCAAACTCTTTCAGGTACACTGACTCATCGCATCTGATATATTGAGTCTTACTTTTTTGTAAACCGAAACTCTGGGCTAATACTGCATTAAACTGTAAAAAATAATTGTTTTACATAGGTTGCAACATGGGCAAAGAAGATAATGATTTATATATAAACCATTATATATGAATTTTATATATAAACCACTTAAGGATTTCCCATGACCATGCTCTACAACCTTGTCTAGTTCTAAAGAATCACCAGCTGACCTAGTGGACGTTCGAGAATGATGAATGTAATAAAGATACTTAATTTCTCTTAAAATATCTTAAAATGTATGCCTTTACTCCCTTTTTAACAGGGTGACAGAGTAAGGTCCTGGAGTGAAATAGGAACAAATGTAGGTCAAAGGTCCAGTTCTAAAGAACTGTGTGACCTTGAGAAGTTCACTTAATCTTGGTGGCTTTATATCTATACAAATGATGTAATTAGACATAATTATTCTGAAATCCATAGAGCTTTAAGATGCTATGATGGTCAAACACAGAATATCAGAATTAGATGATTTTTATGTACAGATGTAAAATTCAGAGAGCTGATGTTATAAGCTGGAATTTGACAGCCATGTGTTTGTGTTGTCTGTATTATTCAAATTATAAATATATTCACTGAGTTTCACTGATTGACTTTCTAATTCTCAGACCACATTTTAAAAAAGGAATATAGTAATATTTTGACCATCACCATCTGCCAGAACTGGAGGACTTCACTGGGAGGGCAGTGGCAGTAACTAATGTGAAGCTCACTCAAGACAAAAGATCAGGGGCGCCTGGGTGGCACAGCGGTTAAGCGTCTGCCTTCAGCTCAGGGCGTGATCATGGCGTTCTGGGATTGAGCCCCACATCGGGTTCCTCCGCTGGGAGCCTGCTTCTTCCTCTCCCACTCCCCCTGCTTGTTTTCCCTGTCTCTCTGTCTCTGTCTGTCAAATAAATAAATTTTAAAAAATCTTAAAAAAAAAGACAGGAGATCAATCAGAGTGATATTAATAATTATTAACTTCCTCGGGATGTGTGCTGAACAAGATCATCTTCTATGGCAACACTGGTATATAACCTGCTTTTTTCTTAATATGCTAGAAACCTACTATGTACCATATGTTGTATTAGATGTTGCATATGAGGAAATAAGATTCTTTATATTCAAAACGGTGAGAATGTAGCAGAGTGTTTAAATATAATACATATAATGGTACTTATATATAGTGTGTGTGTTTATAATGTGGTTTATATATATTTAAAGAGACCTTATTTTGTAGAATAGTTTTACAGTCAGAGCAAAATTAGCAGGAAAGTACAGAGAGTTCCCATATTTCTTTCTACTCATTAGCTTTGATTTGTAATAGTTTAATTGTATTTTTCCTAAGAATTAAATTATTGTATAATTTTCCAAAGATACCAGAATATTCCTTTATTAAATGTGGGAATAGAATTACCAAGTTTTATCTTTGTTTAAGAAACAGAGATAACTTATTTGATGTCATTTTGTACTTTTTTACTAACAACTATGGCTTAAATTCTACATTGATTATCATGACTTTGTGGAACCATCACTTTCTGCTCATTTAAGTGCTTGGAAAATTGCGGAAGAACTAAAGTTCATAAAGCTTTTAGAATTTTTCCCCCTTCTTGAATCATAAAATAATCTGTGAACATACCCACATATATTATTATGGTATTAATAAGAAATAGGAGAAAGATGGTTTCTAAGCAATATAAAACAAATTAGCCTAATGTTTCTTTTGCTAAAATTTGAAGACAACAGCAATCCAAGATTATTTTTTTTATGTCTATGTTAAGAAGGATTGTACATCACTATATTTAATCTGAAATATGTCAATATGAGCTCAGAACATTTTTTTAAAAATATAACAATTATAGGGACATCTGGGCAGTGCAGTCGGTTAAGCATCTGACTCTTGGTTTCAGCTCAGGTCATGATCTCAGGGTTGTGAGATCGAGATCGATGTAAGGATCCTGGCTCAGCAGAGTCTGCTTAAGACTCTCTCCCTCTCCCCCTGCCCCCCTCCAATAAATAAATCTTCAAAAAAAAAAAAAAAGGTATCAACATACCCAAGGTCAAAATATAACATGGTACATAAGAAAAGTGTCTAGCTGATGATGTGATCAATAAAATCACCAATGTTTTGATATTAGAATTGAAAAACAAACAATTATGGTGTAAAAACAAAATTCCTTAAAAATAATAAGGGAATGACCGAGAACTGAGTAAGAAAATGGGCTAAAAACATGAACAAAATAATTTCAAAAACAGGAAAATGTATATGGTTACAGAACTGGACTTATTGTGATCATTTTGTAATGGGGGAATACGGAATGATGTACACCTGAAACCAATAGGAAATTCTATGTCAATTATACTTCAGTAAAAAATAGGGAAAGCAAATTAATATAAAATGAGAAAATACAGATAAAACTTTTCATCAATCAGATTTGTAAAATATTTGTTAAATCGCAGTCTTGGAATGATTGGGAACCAGTCATGTTCATATCTTGTTAATGAAAGTGTAAACTGTTCCATCTTCTTTGAAGGGCAATTTGGCCACATTTATTAAAATTAAAACATCTGACAGGCCCTAAATAGTGACATCTCATTTATTGCTCTTAGCACACAGTGTCCAGATTTTAGCTCTCAAAATGATTCTGCAATAAAAGAAACTCTGGTTCCTCAGAGAAATAGGTGACTCTAATGTTGGGGCAGAGAATATTGAATATAAGTCTGAAATACTATGCAGTATATACTCAAAAATAAAAATTTTAAAAAATAAATGAGAGTATGTCAAAGGACATAGGAGAAAACATTGTCAAACTCTCTATATACTGGAACTTAGATAATTTGCTCTTGTGCCTGGACTGCTGTTCCTTTGTCATTCTGTATATACGATATGGATGTTTTGGACACTCCAAGGATTAGTTATAGGTATCACACTCTTTGTCTTTGACTTCTTCAAAAATCAGGGAAATGCATGGCCAAATGCATGCAGGAAGCTGTAAAACTGAATGTGTCAGTCAAATAGAAAAAAAAGTACTTGATTTTCTCATAGAAGAATTAGTACAGTTGTTATCCAACACATTCTTCAGGTTTTAATGGCCCTGACTGAAGACTGGAAGCCACCAATGCCTGGAACTTTACTGTAAACTATATATGCTTAGGAAAAAAGGGACTACTTTTATTTCCACTATTTGATATCATAAGAGTAACTGAAAATTCTGCCACTAATAGAACTTGACATGCAGTCTTGGGCATTGGTAATGGTTTTTCATAACGCTCTGCAGAGAAGACCAAAATCAGTTCGCCTTTGCCTGCCTGGAAAAGCATGCTGATGACAGATCATGAACGGATGGCCATACCTCGCAGTATAATGTCAACTCTTGAAAGATGCACAAATGTTCTGTTTACAATGATTTTTGGTAAGGTCTTTTATGGAAAACCCTTCTCGTATTTCACTGCATGCCATCCCAACACAACTGGCTAAAACTGGTGTGCCCTGAATGAGAACAAAGCCCAAGGGAACATCACCCATGACAACCTTGGGAATTAAATTAATTATAACCTAAAGAAACAAAAATGGTCTGCTCGATGTGCATCCACCAAGTACAAAGAAGGAGGCCTAACTACTGATTAGTCTCTTGGGATATTGGAGGCAACACATCCCTCACTTGAGATATTTTACGCTAGTCTCTAAAAGAATTGACAAAGGTGGCCACATTGAGTGGATGTACTATGGCCAGCTGCCATGAAAGCATGCCAAGCAAAAGCTCAAGCACTGCTAGGGATCTCCATCTCTCCTTCAGACCCCATGACATGTATATCTTTTACAATCCTCACAAACAACTGGAAATTTTGGCAAAAGATTCCACCAGTGATACCGAGTTTCTAAATCGTGACAGCTAGACCATCACTGGTTCCTAGCAGAGAGATTGTCTCACTGAAAAAAAAAAAAAATGTCATGATTCTCATACCTATTATTCTCATCCTCCAATGGACCCTCCAATTAAGGGCTGACATTAGCCCTGAGGCCTTAACCCCTTTCACAACAGACAGTTGCTAACCCATTAACCATAGAGACAATCTTGCTTACCACATAAACTGATCACAGGGCTTGGTTCCGACAATGTGATTCATTAGGGAAACAGCCTGACTTTAAGGCAGGCATGTCCAATAGAAAACAATAGTGATCCACTATAATGACGATGGATTCCTAATGTCTGTGGGACTAGATACTCTGTACAATGTGTAAAACTTAAATGTTGTTCCTGGATATAGAACATAGCCTAATATTTACCGAAAACGACCTTACAGACCAATGAGGCAACAATAGTGGCTTAATTCTATGGTCACACTTTTCTGGCTATATTACTAAAACCACATGTATATAGAATGGGATATAACAATTTTAGTTAAACTCAATCTTCATGTGTCACATGTAAATGTCAACATAAAGAGTTATGTCTTAGGAAAAATAAATGGACTATCGAAACTAATCAAATATGCAGTCATCACCTCTACTATGGCCCAAAAGAATTGTACTCTATCCCACCATGATACTGAAACCAGTATGAAGGATTAGGGTCTATACAAAGACATTTTTGGATATACATAGGGAACACAGTCACAAGAAATTTACTCAGTACCAACTATACCAGTCTCTCCATCAAAATCCTCCATAAGATTGGTTAATCTTATCATCAGCTACTTATATTTTACATACGGACTTACCCACTCCCCTTTGGCTGAGTGTATAAGGACCAGATACAGGGAATGGAGAACAAGAATTTGAGGAAAAAAAACTGTATAATTCTCTCCATTTTCAAAACAATATACTCATTTTCAGGATAATGACTTCTTAGGATAAAACAATAGTTTATAGAATGCTTGATTTTGACTTCAAGGGCTGGATAGAGGGATCAGCATTGCTCTAACCAATGACATCTGGGCATACATTAATGTGGATATTGACTTTGCCTCAAGCAGTTCTAGGGGTACTCTCTTCTGTCCCCAGAGAAAAATGATGATGTAAACATGGTGACTGCTAGATTTCTATGAAATACATATCCAAAATAAAAGACAAATGTTTTAGATCATTTCCAACAGTTGTTGAATATTTCAATTGGTTGGGTACAGAAGGACATGCCCTATTCTGGAAGGTGAATAATTATCTATTTTTCTATTACACATATGGATAAAGAGCCCCAAGTAGTTTTCCAAAACCATTTTAATCAATGTCTTGAAGTCCTCACAAGTTTTGATCTTTAACTTCCCACCTGACTCAGTGGTGTGAAATCTCATTGATACCCCTACAAAATCTGATGATAATCAGAACCTGTGGAGTCACATATATGTTATGAGCCTTCAAAGGCAGTGAGAGCCAAATATGAGGTCCCTGGAAGCTCATTTGCTTTCCCTTTTGATAGCTTAACCTAGTGGAGGGCTGGCTTAGATTACTGAAGATAGCATTCAAGGTTGTTTTCCAGTGCTTTTGGTATGCTGACTTTCTTTCTCCATATCCAGTCTCCCTAGTGATTCTTCTAATACCTTATATCCCCTGATACTTTACTCAGGATTTAAAGAAGCTACGTTTTTGGGTTTTTTTTGTTTTTGTTTTTTTTAGTTACTCTCTTTACATACATGACATTATGTGTGGGCAGAACTCATTTTCTCACAAAATGCTCTTAGTCCTGAAAACACATATTCAAGTATAATGTAGTTTTATTCACACAGAAGATCTTATATGTTGTGATTTAAATCATGTTATATGTGTTGATTATAATAATATTTAAGTTATAGAGTCTATACAGTTTTCTAGTTATGAGAAGAAATGACATATTACTCTGCAATTTCATGCTGAAATTCACTGTTATCCAGAAGAAGAGCTTTATCAAGTTTATGATCAAAATATTTGAAAATATTATGAGAGTAATTCTAATTTTGTAGGTTTTTGGAAAAACATTTTTATCTCCAAAAAGTGATTTATAAATTGAAGACTTTGAATACCTGAATAAATGAAATTGAAAATACAGACATTGTGTTAAAGTTTAAGAACATCTTCTGTCACATTTTATGGATTTAGAGCAAATATCAACTGTGAGTAAATTTTAAAATGTTCCAAAACAAATGAATAAATAAATAATAAAAATGTTCCAATGTTATTGTTTGGATGGCATTGGTGTTATAATTTCATTTCCAAAGATGAGTTATTAAAACTAGCAAAATAGTATTTATGTAGACTTAAGGAAAAGCTTTATTATAATTATCCAATTTTTGGTGGAAATTACTTATATTCATATCTTAACTTGCATTATCATAGTTAATTTCATCATTATATTGTTCAACTAAAGAAAAGGAAGGGTGATAGACCTATGGAACATTGTCACTCTTGAAGTACAATTTTTAGAAGTTGAGATGGCAAAATTCTATTTAATAGAAATGAAAACAGTTTCTGTCAATTAGAGAAAAACAGAGCAATACGCTTTTGCTGTTTGCTACCACCTATCTATACAGACAGTTTCTTACCAGTTTAAACTCTCAGAATGTGAACAACCTTTTAAAAGCCTCAGTCAGTAGTTGGGTGCAAGCACTATAAGCATGAAACTTCATATTAAAAAATATATATTTATAGAAGCAAACTCGACTTTATCATCATAAGCTTTGAAAATATTTTATTTTGAGGTATTTTAGAAACTTACTATTTAATGTCTTCTCTAAAGTGTGTATTTAATTAATCTGAACAGAATTATGAAAAGGTAAGACAAATTTTCACTTTATCCCATACTGATGCTCATATTTCTTTACAGCTTAACTAAGGCTGCTATAAAATTTTGTCTTTTATCTGTGTGCATTTCACAAAAATGATTGGTGAACACTAGAGAAATGAAGAGCTCTGAAGTTGTGTGCCTACCATTAATATATCAGTAATAATTATCATCATCACCATTATTGCCTTATTTTAGCCATTTTAAGTTCCAAAACAGATACAATCAAAAGGCAGGTTAAAATCAATAGTAATGCTACTTCTGAAAAGATATTTTGCATGTAATCCTACAAACTGAGAATAAATAAATGCTGAGAAAGATGCACAGAAATATCTTCCTTGGTATATTATTTTGTAACTTTTTATGCATAATGTATCATGTTGATATTTTATGCCAACAAATGTATCTCTAAAAAATAAGTTGAAGTAGTGCTCATCAAATGTAAAGTACACATTGCACCATACAGATGTGCTAAAATTCGTAGGTAACTATTTCTTGTTGGATGTTATGACTGTTTCCAAATATTACTTCTATAAATGATACTAGGAAATATCTTAGTCCTGTATTTTTGTGCACATCCTTATTTATTTCTGGGATCAGAGAGTGCACTAGTTTTTATGATTTTTGATACAGATTTTGTAATTACCCTCTGGCTTTGTAATGTTTTAATTTACTAGAATAATCAGGATCAACATATGGCTTCATGTTTCCAGATGTACAATAAGTGCCATTTTGTAATTTCTATTATATCTGAGAAGTCTGAGAGCATATGCAAAGTTAGTTTCCTAAAGTTAGTATTGCTATGCATTTTTTATGTAACAATGATTCCCTAAAAGTAAAAAAAAAAAAAAAAAAAATTCTTCCTACAAAAATCTTTTTGAATAAGAAGCTGCAAATTGTTACTGTATCTACATTTAATATTTGTGTTCAAGATTGTAAAATTGCAATGTACTTTAAAACATTCATCTCAGGTTTAAGGCTGTAATTAGGAGTAGAGGAAGCCAGATGCTCTTTCTGTTCAGTAAGAATATAATTGACAGTTTAACTTGGAATCTTGCACTTCTGCTAGGTTGTTTTTCAAAATCTACAGTGATAATGAGAACAAGAGCAACAATGCCAATTACCTGGTATTTGCAATATCGCTAACAGAAAAAATAGGTAACAAGAATTTGAAAACTTGAAAAAAAAGATACGGATTTATAGGAGAAAATCTTCACAAAGTGGCCTTCACTTAAAAAAGATCAATGAAAATTGTAAGTGAGAGTGCATGAAGAAAGATTCTTGAACCATATCTTTAGGTCAAAATTAACATTGTTTCTTTCTGTGCTGACACAGATAATTGGAAAAAATAGTCCAACCAACAGACCCCTGAAGTGGTGTCATTTTCATTTCTTTTAGAAGACACTTAGAAGACAGGTGCATCCACTGAAAACATCTACACATGCTAGAAGGGAGAAGTAATTTACCAAAATGATAACTATCTGTCATAATGACAGAACCTGATTATCAGGAAGGCACTGGGTGAACTTCTAAGAATATATATATTTTTAATTCTTGTTCCACTGGAGAAGGAAATAATATCATAGGGACATCTTCAAGGGACCCTACAACAATTACCTAAACTAGTTTTTTTTTTCAATCTTTCTGACATGCATTATTACTCATTTGAACATGTGTATTGTAGTTACCTAAAAAATGTAATTTTACACTTTTGGCAAGTGAGAAACAAAATAATACAGATGCATTTTATCAGAAAAATTACTCAGATCAGTAGACCTCTGTTATTAGTAATTTTGAAGATGAGTTAAGAAGAATCAACAAATAAAACGAAACTCATTTACTTCACCAGCAATAAAAAAAAAAAAAAATCACGTATAAACAGAAGCACTCCTTTAGGAAGGACTAAAAGATGAACCAATCTGCACAAGTCCCAGTTAGCTCATCTGTCCTAAGCCCTTTGATTATCCATGATTCAAGCTCTTACAGAATAAATAGGAAAATATTAATAGGGGCAGAAGAAAAAATTGAGTTTATTTACAAGTAATCAGAGAAAACAGAACAAAGGTTTGTATTTACAATTGTGCACTTGCTCAACCTCTCTCTCTCTAGATAGATAGATAAGTTAATAGATGATAGATAGATGATAGATAGATAGATAGATCTATATCAAAGTTTTGGTAGCATTAACATACTGATCAAGGTTAATTCCATTTTATACCATTGGCACAAAGAATGAAAAAGCACACAAAATTAAATTATTCAGCAGAAAAATATTTTGTTGTATAATATAGAAAGGATATTTTAAAGATAAGTTTACTAAGGTTTAAAAAAATCTTTACGTGATTCCTATTTATATTTTCAAACTTAAAAAAATGACTTGAATTTTAAAAATCTTTAGGTGACCAAAATAAATGCTAATTGAAAGATTATAAAAATAATGATGTAAAGAAAATATTAAAAAAAAAGTTTTATAGGCTAAGGTTAGTGATGAGTGGCTCCTTAGCTTATTTCTGCATCTCAAACATTTGAAAAAAATATACCATCATAGAATTTAAAAGCATAAGATGACTGATAGCTCCTGAATAATCAGTATCCTCACTTCTCTGTGCCCATACTTTAAGGCATTTTTCCTTTATGTGTCAAAACTTGTGGTTGTTATACTTGTCCATATTTTCTTATCTTTCCAAATTTAACTTTCCCTGACTAAAATGTTTTCCCTCTCTCTTAATTTTATAAGAATGTTCCTAATTTTAAAACGTCAGTTGAAGTCTCTCTGACTCCATAAAACCTTGACCATTTCAATTCTCATTACCTATTTTTCAGTCTTCTTAACATGTGTAATCCATTAGCAATATTTAATTTTGTACTATATTTTTATTCTGCATCATTTGTATTTGTATCCAAAAAATGGATAATTTTACTGAATGTTACTTTAAGGAAGGTTAAAGTATACACTGAAAATGTACCAGGTTGGGTTCTATAAAAGCAAATGACAAGCTAGGAATTGGAGTGCAAGTTTTTTATTAGGAATCAACACTATCCCAAAGCCGAGCAGGTCCTTCCTTTAATGGGGACTACATCGACAAGTATAACACATAAATCCATACAAATCGTAAGTATATGTCTGGCTGAGTTGTCTCGAAATAAACACCATTCCTGTGTCATAATGAATTTTCTAGCTGGTCTTGGATTAAGCATCAGTCAGATACAAGGAGTTTCAATACTATACTTCCAGTTACACATATATGTTGGACATGGGATAATTGAATAGAGAACCCACATTTCCTGAGAAAAATCTCCATTTTGAGTAGGTTGCCAGCTTAAAAATTATGAAAATAAAATATGGAGGAATGAAAGGTATTGTCACCTACCAAGAAAAGTCAATCAAATCAACCCAGACAATACAAATTGGGACATATATATTCTACTCTATGTTTTCATCTTGCATCTACCAATTAAATTTAAGTACCAGAGCCAAAAAAAATAAATAAAAAAGTCAAATAAGATGCTAGAACAATTAATTAGTTGCTGCAACTTCAAAACGCCTAAATAGTGCAATGAGATCTCCAGATAATCCCCAAGGAGGCTAACTAATGTTTTGTTACATATTTTAAGCAAGTCAATAATGAGAGATTAAGATTGAGAATAATGTAGAGCAGACTAAGATTAAAGCATTGAAATGATTCAAGAATCAGGACAAAAATGGCCCCCAGTCTTAAATCAATTTTCCCTTAGTAACAAAAAAATGTATATACAACATTGGAAGACATTTATTTTGATGTTTATAAATTGATAACATGTATTTAAAAAGTGTACAAATCATAAGCATACAATATGATGCATTTTCACACACATATTTGTGAGACAAATGTTGCCATATTTGTTCTTTTTGCTCCTGCTCCTTAATTCTCACCCTCATCCCCCACTCCCTGGAACTTTTGAGAGAAAGCCACAAATATACAAACATGATAGTCCAGTGATTCCCAGTCCCGGTGTGTATTTCCCAAAAAAGAGGATATTTTTCTACATAACAACTATGTAATTCCGTAAGACCAGAAATCAACACTAGTAATGCACTGCCCTTCTTTCCAAAATCTCATTCAAATATCCAGCAATGTCTCTTTTTTCATTTCTGGTTCAACATCTCCATCTAGAAACAATATATATGCTGTGATATGTTCTGTGATTTTAAAGTTTGTGCTCATCTTTGGCTGACCATTCTCCGTGGGAATCTTGAGGAAATTGGGTTGAGGGAATTTTCCTGGGAAAGGATGAGTACTTGCTTTTACATCTTTTTCTCGGAAGACTACAATCTCAGAACATCTCTTATATTAATTTGTCTGTGGATTCCTGGTTAACAGAGATAATGAAATTTCTTCCAGAACTGCATGTGAGCATAGTTGTTAAATATATAGTTTTAGGGAAGTTTTTTCTTATCTGATGCTGAAAATGAGGCAGAAAAGTTTCCTCCTTATCTCCCTTGGTAGGTAAATAGATTTTTTTCTAACTCAGGCTTTCTCTTAAGATGTGTCACTTTTGGAGACCTGCCTTCATGCAGGGATCTCATTTCTAATTCTCCATTATCAACAGGCCAAGGTTTTATCTATCACCTCCCTCTGGCTGTGAAAACTCAAAATTAAATCCTATCCAATGTACTCTGAATTTTGTTTCCTCTTTATCACTGGCTCCTGTGGTTTTCCTTAACTTTTTTTTTTTTTTTTCAGTTTAAGCATATATGTAATAGGACATATTTTGCATCTAGCCTAGATCTACAGATGTTTCGTAGCAGGGCACTTCACATTAGACAGCCTTTTTTATTGTTGTTCTGATGCACTCAGTTAAGTGCTGAGTTTTTCTCTTAAAAAACAAGAGGCGGTGTTGGGGGGGAGAAAAAAGTCTACCTATTAGATTACACCTTCTAAATCATTTGTTTCAAAGTCACTGGCTGCTGTTCACTAAGGGTGCATGTCGTTCTTCTGTGTTTGAAGTTCAGAGCAAGAGCACATGATTTAAGTTGAGCTTTGGCAAGTCCTCTTATATTGAGAATTTCACCAGCAATTCAATCCTTTTTAATAGGTTTGAAACCTCCATTTTAGAACATGAAATTAAAACATGAAATTAAAATAAACATGAAACATGACACTTAAACATGAAACATGAAATTAAAATAAAGCAAATGTTTCTTCATTTTCTAAAGAAATATTTGCCACAGAGAACAAACGTCATGTAAATCACAAAGGTGAAAATACCAGAATTTTCATAGATAAATTATATTTCATTAACCAACTCACTCAGAAAGGTATTACAGAAATAATGTATGGATATAAATTCTTCTCTCTGTCTCACTAGAAAGAATGATGCCTGCAGGATATTCTCAATTAATTTCCATATCTGATATCCCATAAATGTAAGATGAATTGCTATAAAAAAGGCAAAGCATGTGGGTGAGCTTTTATATAAATATATCAATGATGGATTAAACAAATCTAATATGAAAATGAGACAACCCCTCTAGGCTTAGAATACGCTGAATTGGATTATCCAGGGAACTGCTAGAAATATATACGAAAAATAAGAAGTACATCTCAAAAGAACTAAGACGGTATTTTGAAATGTTCTAAATATTGCAAATAAGTTCAATTTGTAAAATTTGCAAAGGAGAATTATTACACAGAAGTGAAAAAGATTATCAATATACTAAACTTTCAAGAAAGAGCTTCAAAGAGAAATGACTCTTTTCAAAAAAACAAAAATACAAAAACACTCAGGCTTCCTTTGCTTTTTTACCATAATCTAAAATGCTAAGGATACATATTTTTCTCTCATTTTGTGTTATATGCATATACATTATATATATACACATACACACACACAACTATATACACCACACATGTGCATACATACATACATGTATATACATACACACCATTTATATTTATAACTTTACAAATAATTCATAATATAGTGATTTTCTTTAACTGCATACATAGATATAAACCATTTCTAAATTATTTTTTACCATCACCCTAAAAATATAAACATAACAGATTAAAATAGTAATGTAACATCTCACCCTTGGGTAGTTAAATTGATGACTGCAAAAGCTGTTTTTAATGGAAAATTTTAGTTTTAAAAGTCCAACAGAGAAGAAAAATAGAACAGAAAGGTACAAGGAAAATATGTGGGAACAACTGTTTCTCTCAGTGGAAGCATGACTCTTCTGAAATTCATACGTTCTTATCTGTCTTCTGATTCGCATCATTCAAAATTTCTCGTTATTCTTTATAATGTTCTCCTTCTAATTCTGTATACACCAAACATTACCAATAAACAGTTTCTGAAGTTGAGCTGTTTAGTACTCTCTTCCTCCTGTAGTACCGTCTCAGGTGTAAGAAGCTTAAACAACACGAGAGCTTCAGGGGAAGGTGTCCTATCTCCCTGGCCTCTGGTTGTGTCATTAGTTCGTCCTGTCTGGTTTCGGGGTTCCACACTGCTCCATTCGCTGCAGAGGCCAGCAGGCTCTGCCTTCACCTCTGATTGTGAGGTACACAGTCTGCTCTCTCTTCACTCCAGTGAAAGGCTGTCCCGTTTAACAACACTTGGTATTTCTTAAAAGCAGAGAACAGTGGGGGTCAGGGACCCCGGGCTGCTTATCTCATACCAAGCTGGATGCTGTTCAGCTATCCTCAGTCTCATCAAATTGCTTTCTCCCTTAGCCTTTGCTAATGTGCAACCTGGGTATCACATTGCTTTCCCGCACTGCTACCGCAGAACTTTTTTTTCTAACGATTTTATTTATTTATTTATTTATTTATTTATTTATTTATTTATTTATTTATTTATTTATTTATATTTTAGGGGGGAGGGGTAGAGGGAGAGAGAATCTGAAGCCAAGTCTTCGCTGAGCAGGGAGCCCGAGGAGGGGCTCAATCTCACCACCCCAGATCATGATCTCACCAAATGCAAAAGTCCCCGCTTAACCGACTCAGCCACCCAGGACCCGCGATCACAGAACTTTTTTAAAGCATTACAAATTTCCCCTATTAAGCCCCAGTTATAGGGGCTTAAGACTCCCTGTTCAGTCTTTTCCCAAACATAAAACGTGGAGATCTCTGCATCTCTTTTTTCTTCTCCCCTATCCACACCAGCAGGGATTAATCAAGATTGGAAGCGGGGATAAACACCAATGCTCAAATGTCCCTAGTGAAGGAGCCCAGCAGTCCTTCTTTTTTTAAAACTGCAACATGACCTCTACTCTTGATCTCATTTAACCTCTTAAAGTATTTCTTTTTATAAAACTTTTCATCTTCTAAAATAATATGTAATTTAAATACTTATTGTGATTAGCGTTTATCATTTGACTTGCAGAAAGGAGACTTGTATGCAAACTCCTGCAGAAAGGAGACTTGTGCTGCTCCCAAGCAACTAGAAAGATATCTACCACAGAGTATGCTGTCAATAAAAAGATACTAAGTAAACAGATGAACAAGACTTCCATGCCAAACTGAATCCACTCTTTTTCTGCACCATCCTCCCTTCAACACCCATGGTGTAAAAAGCCTTTTTGCCTCCTCCCTGAAGGGTAGGGATCTGTCTTTATCTCATATTCTTCTTCCTCTCTAATTCATCCTTATACTATGATCTTTATGCTCTGAGTCCTCCAAAATTTCACTATTAAAATATAAATAAATCTTTAAGAATACAGAAAATGTTCTTTTTCAAAGAAATCGCTTTAGTCAAGTACAATTGTCTTGATTTGCATTTCCTATGCCAACTGTGAGTGAAGAAATACATCTGCTAAGCCTGTCCTTTGCCAGCTGGAACAAATCGCCCTCCTTTGAACAACACCAATGGCCAGGGTCCAGTGGTGGAAAGCTGAAGTTACAATAGTGATGCTGTGAAAGGAAAGACGGCAGGGAAACTGCCTAAATGTCACCCACGCCATTCTTCACTCTAATAAAAATGTTTTTTGACTCCTCACAAAAGGTATTTACTTTCATCCTAGTTTTCCACCATTATTTTTCAAGAATGCCAGATGTAGGCTTCTCTCCAAGATCTATTCTCAGAATATCCTTCCAGATAAACCATGTTTGACTAAGTAGCCTAGAAACTACTGGGATTTTTCACCACCCTCAAATAAGGATACATAAATATTTTCTCTCAGATTTACCTTCTACAGTTCAGGATAAGTGCTCACCCTGCTGGAAGTGGGATAGGTATACGCTTGGGTCTCCAGGAGGCTCTCTGCGCCCTACTGCTTCATCCTCTAACATGAGCAAAATACCCTAGAGAAGGACTGAATAAGATTCACCTGGGTCCTCCTGTAATCCAAATCAGTGTCCTCCAAATTGGGCTTACAGCAGAGTCCGGGAGGACTTCAGACCACAGCTTGTTGAGCCCCATCCAGAGTTTCTTACTTAATAGGTTTGTCGTACTAACGAGATCCCAGGTCACAGGATACTTTTGCTGCTGGCCCAGGGACTGCACTTTGGGAACTATCTTAGATGATTTAATTTAACAGCATGTCTTTTTTTTTTTCCCTAAGATTTTATTTATTTGAGAGAGAGAGCATAAACCGGGGATAGAGGCAGAGGAAGAGGGAGAAGCAGGCTCCCCACTGGGCAGGATGCTGGATGCCAGGACCCTGAGATCATGACCTGAGCTGAAGACACCCCATCAGCATAGCTTTTTTTTAAACCTATTTCATCAGTTTTATAAAGCAGAAGGAGCCCTAGAACTATATAAGATGAAATCAGATTTCCCTCCCACTGAACTATTTCATGTTGCTTTACTGCCTGAACTTCTATCACTTCTAAAACTTTCATTAGGGTACCACCTTTACTCTAAGACTTTCACCTTGCTGTTTCTTAATTTAATTCCTTATAGGTAATTGCTCAGTTCAATATTCAATTTAATTGACTTTATTATGAGAAAGTAGATAATTTTTAATAATGATGCCTAAATTAATAGTAAATACATTTTGAGTATAGATGGAATAAACTGTGAGATGGAGAAAACTGTATCATAATGAATTAATACCATCGATTTAGTTCTTAACTATTGTAGCTTTTAGGAGATCTTGCCATCTTCTCTCCTTATTTCAAAAATAAGGTAGCTGTAAAAGTAATTGAGTAAAATACTTAACATTATTTGCACTAAGTACTAGGATAAATACTTCCTAACATACATAATGTTCATTGTAAATGAGGTAGTATAATATATAGAAGTATACCATTTTAAATGAATAATATGTTTGGGAATTCAAAGAAAATTCATCATTGTATCAATGTATATAGTTATGTATTTTCATATTTCTATTAAATATATATTGATGGATAATAAAATATGTTCGAAGGCATATACATGTATATGCCTTCATATATACATCTATATGCCTTCCTGCTAAATGTCAGTAAATGTTTTGGTTTTACACTTTTGTAATTTTATTTCATTTTCATTTTGGTATCTATTAAAAAAGATCATTGCTGAGGCACCTGGCTGGCTCAGTCAATGGAGCATGGGACTCTTGATCTTGGGGTCATGAGTTTGAGCCCCATGTTGGGAATGGAGCCTACCTAAAATATAATAAATAAAAATTTAAAAATAAAACAAGATCATTGCTATCTACATATTTTAAATAAAATACTGGAATTCAATATAATTTTCAACAGAAGAGACCAATGTTTGCAGGGAGTTATAGTATTGTGACACAACTTCCAATTCTCCTCTTTGATTTGAGAGGTAGTTCTCCAGCTGGAGAACTCCAGTTGACATAAAGCAAAATTTGCCTTTGGAAACAGTGAACACATTCAAATTGTGTGGAAACTATTAAGATAGTTCATAATCCATCAAAGGAAAATAAATTTAGATTTTAGTTTTTTAGATCCTGATTGGTTAAAATGTTTTCATTTCTTTACCCTACACAAATTCATTAAAATGTTTATACAACAGGAAGAAAAACATAAACCTATGTGAGAGAAAAATTACACGAATAAATAAAAAGTGCATCCATCAAGATGAGTCATGTCAGTATACATCAGGCTAAAACATCACATGCTCAAAACAGGGAAATTAGTTAGCAATATAATTAAATCAATTTTCATACTGTCTTTCTAAAGTTAATAGTGAATTTACAAATTTAAGGAGATTATACTTGTATATATGTGTGTACATATTTTTTAAAATTCTTTTCATAATTGGAAGGTATACAACAATGCAAATATTTCCATGTTCTGTATGCAAATGTTTCCATGTTTTGTGTAAATATGTGGTTTTAAAGATTTTATTTTCTTATTTATTTGAGAGAGGGAGAGAGTGAAAGGGGTGAGTGGCAGAGGGAAGAGGGAGAGGGAGAGAATTTCAAGCAGACTCTATGCTGTGTGTGGAGTCCATTGTGGGGCTCAATCCACAACCCAGAGATCATGACCTGAGCCAAAACTGAGTCCAACACTTACCCGACTGAGCCACACAGGCATTCCTGAATATGTGGTTTTAAAAAGGAGAGCCTGCAGAGTACAAAACTGCCCCGTTTTCTTTTGGACCTCCATATCCCAACACACTTCCACTTATCCCAAATATTTCTCTAATACCCCAGATGTATCCTTCCTTTTCTTCAGCAACCTAGAGCTGTCATATCTCCAACACGCATGACTTTCCTTAACTTTCTTTTTTTTTTTTTTTTTTTAAGATTTTATTTATTTATTCGACAGAGATAGAGACAGCCAGCGAGAGAGGGCACACAAGCAGGGGGAGTGGGAGAGGAAGAAGCAGGCTCAGAGCGTAGGAGCCTGATGTGGGGCTCAATCCCATAACGCCGGGATCACGCCCTGAGCCGAAGGCAGACGCTTAACCGCTGTGCCACCCAGGCGCCCCTTTCCTTAACTTTCTAAGCCTCTGAGTGGGTATCTTCTTCCAAAGCCTGGAATTCCATCATCTGCTCATAATAGCTCTCACTGCCACTACTGCTGCTATGATTGCTCAGTAATTTCAAAATTTAAAGAGAAAATTCTATGGCAAATATTTATTGCATATTCCATGCCCTAAAAAATTTTTTAAAAATTCTACTATCTAATAGCATGTGATTTAATAACATACTAACATCTTTTACTTTTCAGTACATTATTTACATGTACTTTTTAATCAATTCTCAATTGACCCAATTTTTCCTTTCAAAGAATTGAATCGTATATTTTACGTTTTATTTTTTACTTTTTTAAAACTTGATTTATTATGAAAAATTTCTCATTACAATAAAAAACATTCCTTCCTTGGCAATATTTGGTACAGAATGTTAAAACAGAATGCTTGTGTTTTTGAAAAATAATTCAGTGTTTCTCTGCTGCCAACACTATTCAAATTGCATGAGTTTTTAAAATTTGCCTTTTAAGATAAATTGATAACATATCCAACATACAGGCATCATTACAGAGATAATTTAAAGACATGTCCTTATTTTCATGGTGACAGTTCTCAAATTCAAATTACATAATTAGTGGAAGATTTCTTATAATTAGCTAAACTTAAAGCACTGAAAGAAAAAAATTTTTCAAATACCTGTATTTTTGGGGTTGGTGAAAACACATTTTTAGTAGTTGCAATGCTTTATATATAAATGTATTGACTACAGGAACTAGAAATGTTTCTTGTAAATGTGACATTTAAATGAGATAATAATTTTGTGTTTGTCATTAAAATGTGACATTTAAATGAGATAATAATTTTATGTGTTTGCCATGAAATTTAGCAACTAAATTCATTTATTAAGACATTTTTATTTCAGGTAGACAGTAGTATTTAACAAGACATCCAATATCCTGGCCTCTGCTTTTTCCAACTGTGAGGTGTAGTAGTCCATGCCCATAGGTTGAATGAGAATGTCAAGACTTGTTGCATAATTTCTATGCCAGTTAGTTTTTTTTTCAAAATAACAGAAACAACTTAAGCAATCACAAGCAGAAAGGAATTTAATTTGGGAGATGAGAAGTTTACAAAACCTTTGGAACAACTTGGGGGAACAGAGGACAGGAAAGTGGTGATGAGTGTCCAAGAAATCCAAAAGCAGAGGGCACCTGGGTGGCTCAGTCGGTGGAGCATTCAGCTCTCAGTTTCAGCTCAGGTCATGGTCTCAGGGTCCTGGGACCAGCCTCATGTCCGGATCTGCGCTCAGCTGGGAGTCTGCTTGGGATTCTCTCCCTCTCCCTCTGCCCCTCCCCGTGCTTGCATGCTTGAGGCTGTCTCTCTTTTTCTGAAATAAATAAGTAAATCTTAAAAAAAAGAAAGAAAAGAAAAGAAATCCAGAAGCAGGAATTAGACAAAACTAGTGATGATAACCACAACTTTCTGCAGCACCTCAATGGATGCTTTTCAGAAGGAAAGCAAAGTAAATAAATAAATAAATAAATAAATAAATAAATAAATAAATAAATAAAATAAAAATAAAAAGCAAAGGTAGGCGATCTGCCTCCCACTACGACTAGAACAAAAGTGGCTTTATCTTGTCTTTTTCCCTCCCATGTTTTATGAAATGCCTATCATTAAGGGTAGCAAATCTGAGAACCTGAGATGTAACTCCCCAGTTTCAGCCCCAAGTACTCAGGTAAGAGCATATATAAGATGAAAGGAGGCTGGCTTGCGCAGAAGTTAGAGCCCTTCAACCTTTCACCCACTCTGCATCTGTATAGCCGTTCTACACTTACTTTTCAGACACAATAGCCGAGTAGATACTTCTAGCTAACATAACAGGAATATCTCTTATAAAAATACGGGGCATTCGCCCATCTCACCAACATATGGAATGCCAAAATTTCTTCATTTTTTTCAATTTCTAAAAGATGTTCATTTTCTTTCTTTCTCTTTCTTTCTTTCTTTCTCTTTCTTTCTTTTTTTTCTTTCTTTTTTCCTTCCTTCCTTCCTTCCTTCCTTCCTTCCTTCCTTCCTTCCTTCCTTCCCTCTCCTCCCCTCTCCTCCCCTCTCCTCCCCTCTCCTCCCCTCTCCTCCCCTCTCCTCCCCTCCTCCTCCTTTTTAGTCTGGTCCTGTTCTACCTTTGATATACTATACATTAAAGAATAAATTATAAGATTAACCACCCAAAACTCACCATATAAAAATTATAGCACAGGAATGTGGAGGAAGAAAAGTAGAATATGGTTAATACATAACAAAGTGAAAAAAATATATATAGCTACTATAGTCCTCATTTCTTCCACTTTTCATAAGACCATTTATGAGGCCACTTATAACTATGCCTGCCTACCTTCCCTCCTCTTTCTCCTAAAGCACAATTGTGCCTAGCATATTTTTTTCAATTTTTATTCAGTTTGTCTTTAAGTATTTAGTGTTATTTTAACCTCATTTGAGTGTTCTCTGTTTTAAAATAAAAATTATATTGAGATAACTGTAGATTAACAAGCAGTTAGAAAAAAAATAATACAAAGAGAGATCTTTTATACATTTTACTCAGTTTTTCCCAATGGAACCACTTTGCAAACTATAGTATAATACCAAAACAGATCATCGACGTTGATGCCATCTACCAATCTAATCAGATTTTCCTACTTTACTCATACTCATTTGTGTTTGTGTATATATGTGTACATATGTAGTTCTGTACAATTTTATCATGGATAGGTTCATGTATCCACCACCATAGTCAAGGTACTGAATAGTTTCACCACCACAAAGATCCCTCATGTTGTTGCTCACTTATAAGCACATCTAAGTCCCTCCCACCACCCCCACCCTCTCCCCGTTCTTAACTCCTGACAACCATTCATCTGCTCTCCATTTCTAAAATTTTCATTTCAAAATAGTATTTAAGTGGAATTAAAATTTATAACCTCTGGGGACTGGCTTTTTCCACTTAGTACAATTCCCTGAAGATGTATTCAAGTTGTTTTGTCTGTCAAGGGTTAACTTTTCTGTTCATTGCTTAGTAGTGTTCCGTGTTATGAATGCACCCCACTTTGACCATTCATTTGTTGAAGGATATCTGTGCTGGAAAACCAGTTCAGAGTTATTTCAGATTAGGTTGCTGTGAGTATTCATATGTAGTATTTTCATGAATATAAATTTTTATTTCCCTGGAATAACTGCCAAGAATGTTATTTCTGGGTTGTATGACAATTGAATGCTTAGTTTAGTTTTTTTTTTTTTTTTAAGAGATTTATTTATTTAATTCTTTGAGAGGAGAGAGTGAGCATGGGCAGGGGGAGGGGCAGAGGGAGAGAATCTTCAAGCAGGCTCCCTGCTGAGCTTGGGACCTGATGTGGGGCTCGATCTCACAATTCTGAGATCATGACCTGAGCCGAAACCAAGAGTCAGATACTAAATGACTGAGTTACCCAGGTGCCTGAATGCTTAGTTTCATAAGAAACTACAAAATATATTCCAAAGTGGTTGTACTATTTTAATTTGTGTTTTAATTGAAAATTGTATTGAGATTCACATGCCATATAAAAAAGCATATAAAAAAGTATATTTTTCTTTTAATAAGTAAATTCATATGATTTATATATTTTTCTAAATATGTTAGATCATGTTAATATGTTTTCATCTAACCGTATTTTTATCATTTTTTAAAGCTTTTACTATTGTGGCTTTCTCAACTATTCTCTGCCTTATATTAGTGTGTCTCTGTGTGTGTGATTTATTTTGTTTTGCTTTGTTTCTTCCTATTTCCTATTGGAAATTTTGTGTTTTTTTTTTTTTTATAGCTTCAGGTTTTTATTTAAATTCTAGTTAGTTAACATACAGTGCAATATTAGTTTCAGGAATAGAATTTAGTGATTCATCCCTTACACACAACACCCAGTGTTCATCACAAGTGCACTCCTTAATCCCTATCACCTATTTAACCCAGCCCCCACCCAACTCCCCTCCAGCAACCCTCAGTGTGTTCTTTATTGTTAAGAGTCTGTTTTATGGTTTGCCTCTCTCTTCCCCTGCCCCATGTTCATTTATTTTGTTCCTTAAATTCCACATATGAGTTAAATCATATAATATTTGTCTTTTGCTGACTTATTTTGCTTAGTATAATGCTCTCTAGCTCCATTCAAGACATTGCAAATGGAAAGATTTCAGTACTTTTTTTAAAGTTTTATTTATTTATATTAGAGAGAAAGCGCAAGCAAGGGGAGAGGCAGAGGGAGAGGTAGAGAGAGACTGAGAGTAGCAGACTCCTCGAAGACTGCAGATGTGGCACTCGATCTCATGACCCTGAGGCCATGACCTGAGCTGATACCAAATCAGATGCTCAAACAACTGAGCCACCCAGGCACCCCAAGATTTCATTCTTTTTTATGGCTGAGTGATATTCCATTACATATATATGCTGCTTCTTCTTTATCCATTCATCAGTGGACATTTGGGCTCTTTCCATACTTTGGCTATTGTTGATAATGCTGCTATAAACCTCAGGGTGCATGTATCCCTTTGAATCTGTATTTTTGTATCCTTTGGGTAAATGCCTAGTAGTGCAATTGCTGGGTCATAAGGCAGCTCTATTTTTAACTTTTTGAGGAAACTCCACACTCTTTTCCAGAGTGGCTGCACCACCAACAGTGTAAGAGGGTTCTCCTTTCTTCACATTTTTGCCAACACATGTTGTTTCCTGTGTTGTGAAATTTTAGCCATTCTAAAAGGTGTAAGGTGATATCTCATGATAGTTTTGTATTTCCCTCATGACGAGTGATAGTGAGCATCTTTTCATGCCTAATAGCCATTTGTATGTCCTCTTTGGAAAAGTGCTTATTCATGTCTTTTGCCCATTTCTTAACTGGATTATTTGTTTTTAGAGTTTGATACATTCTTTATAGATTCTAAATATTAACCCTTTATCATATATGCCATTTGCAAATATCTTCTCCCATTCCTTAGGTTGTCTTTTAGTTTTGTTGATGGTTGTGTTTGCTGTGCAGAAGCTTTTCAGAATGTATGACAAATCAAGGGGCACCTGGGTGGTTCTGTCAGTTAAGCCTCTGACTCTTGGTTTTGGTTTAGGCCACAATCTCATGGGTCATGGGATCAAGCCCCATGTAGAGTTCTGTGCTCAGCAGGGAGTCTGCCTGAAGTTTTTCTCCCTCTGCTCTTCCACCCACTGGCATACTCATGCTCTCTCTCTCAAATAAATAAATGAATATATTTTTAAAAAATATATGAAAGAACTACATGTGAGACAGGAAACCATCAAAATCCTAGAGGAGAACATAGGTGATAACCACTTTGAGGTCAGCAAGGCAACTTCCTACTAGATACATCTGCTGAGGCAAGGGAAACAAAAGCAAAATTCAACTATTGGGTCCCCACTGGTAATTTTGAAATAAGGTATTTTGGGTTCTATTTATAGTGATGTTTTAAACTTTGAATGCTATGTGCAAATCCTTATCAATATCACAGTATATAGATTTGCAATTTGTTCTACTTTTCTACTCCCAGTAATGTTCTAGAATTTATGTCTCTTCTTTATGTGATTATATTACAGTTAAGTACAGTGCTTATTAAAAATCCTTCTGATAGTTTAACTCTTCTTTTTGCTTACTTGATTTTGTTTACTTGATTTAATCTGTTAAATATATGTTTAAAGTAAATTCAAAATTGTGTAGTTATGAAAAAAATAAAAATTAAAAAATATGTAGTTATTGAGTTCATACGTACATGAGAATGGATTTTTTGACTTTTTACATTTGAAAGATAGCTTTTTGGAAGGTAGAATCCATGATTTACACTGATCTGCTTTTCTCAAAGTCTTATGCTGTTTTTTGTTTTGTCTTATTATGGAGTGACATCTAATTGTGGAATAGCCTAAATCCAATCCAGCACATTTTAGCTTATGAATGACTTGATATTTATACTTGATTCTGGATACATGAGCATTTTCTTCTTTATTGTTGAGTGTAAGTGACATTCAGAATATTTCTAAGTTTTCTGATTCTGCATTAATATTTCTGGGAAATGGAGAATCTTTAAGTTTTAGAGTCTTTAACTTTTCAGAATTGATTTTTATTGATTCTTAGGTTTTCCATTGTAATTCTCCTGTTAGCAGAAACAGCTGTTTTCCCCTAGATTTCTGTCTTTCCTTTGTTCCTATCTTTTCATAATTTCTCATGAATTCTGCCTAAAATTATGAAAACTGTCCTCTGAATCTTAAACTGAAATTTCTGTATTATTGATGCTAATCTGTAACACTTTGCAATGTACCAATTTGTACTGCATTGATATTACTTTTGCATTAACCCCTGTCATGGATTTTGACAACTTTGTATTGCACTATAATATTTTCTTGTCCCAATATGAATGGTTGAGTTTCCTTACTTCTAAATAGAATACATTTTGATGTGCTTATCCAAAAGATATTAGTGAGGTTATTCTAACTTCAGTTGTAGGAGTCTTGAAGTAAATGTCCCAGACTGTCATATAAGCTTCTCTGTTTACAGATCATCCTTCTGTATTTGTGGCATGAGGTTGGGTTTATAATTTAAGGTTAACAATAACGCTAGCTTTTCTTTTTTTTTGTTCCAGCTTTATCAAGGTATAGTGACAAATAAAATCGCAATATATTTAAAATGTATAATGTAATGATTTCATATACATAAACATTGTGAAATGAGTACTATAATCAAGTTAATTAACATATCCATCACCTCAAATATTTAACATTTTTTTTAAGAGTGCTTGGGATCTACTCCCTAAGCAAATTTCAAGTACACAATACACTATTACTAACTATAGTAACTATTATGTATGTTAGATCCCAGACTTATTTATCTTATAACTGAAAAGTCATACCTCTTTCATTATTGTTGTTGCTGTTGTTGATTTTACTAAGGTTTCAAGGGTTGAAACTCATCAAAGCTGCATTTATACATGTATATAGCCATGTTTCCTAGTACAGCCTATATTTCTATGCCTTGTTACATATTATATATGTAATATACATTATGACATGTATTGGATATGCACACATGTATTTTCACAGTACATAACACATATGGTACACATTGAATTTCTTATATACATACATTATTGCTGCACGGAATTTATAACTATAAAATATAGAAGAAATGACAGATTAAAAAAGACCCTTTTGATAGACTATGAATCAACATTTGATTTATTTTTTTTCTAAGCTTGTAAGTAAATATTGAAGAGTTCTGTTCATCAAAACTAGAGTCTAGAAAACTACAGGTTGTGACAGCAATAAGAGATAATGCAGAGAAGGAGGTAAACATGAACAGAATTTGTTGATTTTTACCTAGTCCTCGAAAAAATTGAAACAAGTGGGATTTTGACTTTTTATAAGGTGTAAGAAAAACAACATAACTCCATGCTGGCATATTTTGTTACAGCCTGAAGTGATTTTTCTATTTGTATTTTATTATCTACCTGTATTATTGGGAAGAACATCCCTCTAGTCTTTAAAAGGTGATGTTAAATGCAGCTTCCTTCAGGGAAAACTGTTTCTCTTATTCTTTGGGAGTCCTCTGAATATCTCATTTGACAGAAGAAAAGAATTCGTCCAGGATTCTTTTATTGGTTCAGAAAAGACGTACTGTAATTTCCAGTTCATAAGCCTCTCCAAATAAGTTAGCCTGGTCACAGTCAGTATATGGGAATATATCTGAAAATTACATCAGAAACAAGAAACAACAAAAAGCTTTTACAGTTCTACCCACCAAAGTTTTTTTTTTTTTGTCAGTAAAGTGTTTGTTTTAAGAGAAGTATTTCAATAATTTCATTTTCATAGAAGCATTTATATACTTTTAAAAACTTTGCTCTTTATTTTAAATTATTTTCCAGAACTTTGTATATGTGGAGATTTTAACATACTCTTTATCATGGGATTTTAATTATTTTAAATTGATGCTAAAATAGTACAATATTTGGAAGACTCCCATTCATTTTTTTCTCATAACACTGATTTTTTCCATGACTTTTTTTTTGTTTTTATTTTTATTTATTTATTTATTTATTTATTTATTTATTTATTATGTTTCTATCAGCCAGCATATAGTACATTGTTAGTTTTGATGTAGTGTTCAATGATTCATTAGTTGCATATAACAGATTTTATTTATTTATTTGAGAGACAGAGAGCAAGCATGAACATGAGCAGAGGGGAGGAGACAGAGGGAGAGGGAGAAGCAGACTCTCTGCTGAGCAGGGATTCCCAGGACCCTGGGATCATGACCCGAGCCAAAGGCAGATGCTTAACCTTAAGCGATGGAGCCACCCAAGAGCCCCTGATTTTCTTATCATAACACCATTTTCAAAAATAGTCCATTTTTGAACCATAAAATCATATTATGTTAAATTGGAAACACATTTCTGTTTTCTGTAAAGTTGCATTCGAATAATATACATTTTCTATCAGTGTCATAATTCCATTCACATGACTAATTATGTAAGATAAATAACTTAGATATGAGACAATGTAAAATTAATTTGAATTTACTCTCAAATGCAGATAAGAAATTTCAATCTCAGTGTGAATCTATTTTTATAATTCTCTGGAATCAAGTCACAGAAAGAACATTATGATGACTAAAGATTGAAGTTAAAGCTACACATACAAATACATTCTATTCTGTGTGTCATTTTTTAGTGAACAAAGATTTCTGGAACAAATTAAATTGCTATGAAAGACACTTATGCCTATAATTGTAATTTTAAGTATGGAGCAGTTTTTTTCTTCATCCCTACCATAACAATGGTAGAATATTTTAATTCACCACTCTCAGATAGTGACAAGGTCAAGAGAACAACAACAAACAGAAAATATAAAAAACCTAAAAAAGAATGTGAGAATTAGAGGTGATAGCTTACATACAAATTCTGAATCCTGAAACTAGAGGGTAACTTTCTGTTGAGGATCGTGAAATATAAACTAAAAATTGATCAAAAGGAAAGAAAAAAAGCACACCATAAAAAATAATAAAAATGAAACAGTACTCTTCTCTAATAATGATGCAAAAAAGAATAATTGGCAAAATTGGAAAATAAAAAGTAGAACAGGAACCACAGAAAGATTTGTAGTAAATTGAGTTGCTAATTGTATATAAATATATTTGAAAATTGCAATGAATCTGATCATTTTCCATGAAAATATAATTGGTGCACTCTATTCTGGAAATGAGAGAAGTAATATACATGTTGATTTAGACAGAAGAATCACAGATATTTTTCAATGAGTTATCCCCTAAAAAAAAAACCCAAAAAACAAAAGACAAAACAAAACAAACAAAAAAACACTAGGCCGGCCCAGACAGTTTAATATAATTACCCCTAAAGAATTGTAAAGAAGATAATTCCAATGCTGTTTAAACTATTCTTGGGGTGACTGGGTGGCTCAGTAGGTTAAGCATCCAACTCTTGATTTCAACTCAGGTCATGATCTCAGGGTCATGGGATTGAGCCTCCTCTCAGGCTATATGCTTGGCAAGGAGTCTGCTTAAGATTCTTTCTCATTCTCCCTCTACCCTTCCCCCTCACACTTGCACTCTTTCTCTCTCCCTCTCTAAAATAAATGAGTAAATCTTTTTAAAAAATTTAAAAATAAACTATTCTAGGGGCACCTGGGTGGCTCAGTTGGTTGAGTGTCTGCCTTCAGCTCAAGTCATGATCCATGGGTCCTGGGATCAAGTCCCACATTGGGCTCCCTGCTCAGGGGGGAGCCTGTTTCTCCCTCTCCCTCCCCACTTGTGCTCTCTGGCACGCTCTCTCTCTGTGTCAAATTAGTAAATAAAATCTTTAAAAAAATAAAATAAGTAAAAAAATTAAAATAAACTATTCTAGAGCATACAACAAAAAGGATAATTTTTCAAAAATTTATGATGTAAAACCTGACAAAAATTGCACCAGTAAAATCTATAAACCAATCTTAATTATGAATTAGATAAAAATTTAAAATAAAATGTGAACAACACTCAAAAATAATTAAAAAGATTAACACACCATGTACAGCAGTTTATTATTGGAAAATTAAGAATCACTAAATTATTAGAGCATATTCTTATGATTTATCTCATTTATACATCAAGATAAAAATTATATAATTTTATTCATATTGTCGAAATGCCATTTCCCTACTATAAATTACAACTCTCAGGTTAGATTATTCTTCCCCTCATTTCAACATATCTATTTCATTTTCTCTTTCTTTCTTTCTTTCTTTCTTTCTTTCTTTCTTTCTTTCTTTCTTTCTTTTTCTTGCAGTCTTATCTATTATTGCCTTGTGATGAGTTCCTGCAAAATAGAGCATTTTCTTCTCCAATTAAAAAGTCTTTAATTCATTTTGAGTTGATTCTTTAATATGGTATAAGATAGGGTCCAAATTCATTCTTCTGCTTATGAATATCTAGTTTTCCCAATGCTATTTGTTGAAAAGACTGTCCTTTCCCCATTGTATATTCATGGCATTCATGTCAAAGATCATTTGAATGTACATGCAAGGGTTTATTCCTGGGCTCTCTATTCTACTCCACTGATCTATACCTCATTGTATTGCATTTTGCTTTTTGCACTTCACAGATAATACAATTTTTACAAATTGAAGTCTGGTGGCAACCTGGCATTGAATAAAACTATTGGCACCATTTTTCCAACAACATTTGCTCACTTCTGGTCTCTGTGTCACATTATGATAATTCTCACATTATTTCAAATTTTTCATTATTATTATATTATTAATTTTATATTATATAAATATAATAAAACATTATGTTTAGTATTATATTTCATTGTTATATATTATATTATAATATTATTTTATTATATAAGATGGCAAGCTTAATTAATGAATATTATGTGTGTTCTGACTGTTCCACTGACTAGCCCTTTGCTATCTTTCTCCCTTTCCTTGACCTTCCTATTGAGACATAATAATATTGAAGCTAAGCCAATTGATAACCTTTTGATGGTCTCTACGTGTTCAAGTGAAAGGAATTGTTTTGTATCTCTCACATTAAATCAACAGCTAGAAATGATTATGCTTAATGAAGAAGGCAGGTCAAAAGTCAAGATAGGCTGAAAGTTAGGCCTCTTGTACCAAACAGTTAGCCATGTTTTGATTGCAGAAGAGAAGTTCTTTTTTTTTTTTTAAATTGTATTTATTTGTTCATGAGAAACAGAGAGAGAGGCAGAGGAAGAGGAAGAAGGGAGCCTGATGTGCAGCTTGATCCCAGGACCCAGAGATCATGACCTGAGCCGAAGGCAGATGCTTAACTGACTGAGGCACCCAGGCACCGCAGAAGAGAAATTCTTGAAGGAAATTGAAAATGCTACTCCAATGAACACAAGAGTAATTAAAAAGTGTAATGGTTTCATTGCTGATATAGAGAAAGTTTTAGTGGTCTACATTAATCAAACCAGCAACACTCTTAAGCCAAAGCCTAATCCAGAGCAGAGCCCTAACTCTTTTCATTTCTATGAAGGCTGAGCCAGGTGAAGAAGCTGTAGAAGAAAAGCTTGAAGCTAGCAGAGGTTGGTTCATGAGATTTAAGGAAAGAAGCCATCTCTATAACATCAAAGTGCAAGGTGAAGCAGCAAGTGCCAATGTGGGAGCTGCAGCAAATGATCCAG